>NW_021630100.1:172500-285485 GCF_900700375.1 Denticeps clupeoides
GCTTAACATGGCTCAACAGCATAACGAATAAAGTGACCATCCTAAGGACCTGATCATGATAATCAACCATAATCACATAGCCAACCACCAACATTATGATTAAAAAGAGAATCTGTAAAATGTGAATTGTCAATTTAACAACATAATACTTTTCAGATAAAAATGACTATGTTATGCAGACCAGCTACTAAACTAAAAGAGTGGAAGGCCATCCAACATACCTAACTTGCACATCCTGAAAATGCCCTTTTACCATTCATTTTTTAAAAAAAAAGAACCTCTCCCTCTTCCGAACGTTATTAAAGAGTCGTGGAAGTGCGCGCGTAACGGACCATTCGGACGAAACAGGGACTGACCTTGAGCTTGTCAAAGCGCTCGCTGAGAGAGGTGACCTGGTGGTCGCGGTGCCGCCCCACCAGCTTGCAGAGTGCGCAGATCAGCTGGTCGTCCACCATGCAGTACATGTTCACCTTCTCGTTCTCGTGCTCCAGGCAGGTGAGGCCGCGCAGGTGGGTGTCCGGCACCGGCTCCACCAGGCGGTGGCTGGTGAAGGGCTTCTTGTTGGGGTGCGTGGCGCGCAGGCAGCGGTCGCAGTAGGACACCTCGCAGGTGACGCACGTCTTCACCGCCTCCCGCGGCGGCTCCTGGTCGCAGAACTGGCATTCCACGAGGGGCCGCTGCTGCTGCTGCTGCTGCTGCTCCAGGGACATGGCGACAGGGGCGGCGGTGCCGGCGGGGCTTCCGCGGGCGCTCAGACTGAGGGGCGTGAGCCGGGCCGGGCGCCGGCTCTCGTTCGGGGAGTTGGGGCCGCTGACCGAGGCCTTCTGGAAGCGGTCGATGATGTTCTGCAGCGTCACATTGCGCTTGAGGCCCTCCAGGCCGCGGTGGCTGAGCGTGATGACGTAGCGGCAGGTGGGGCACTGGAAGGCGGAGATGGACTCGAGGGGCTTGCTGGTAGAGCAGTGGGAGACCAGGATGCGGTGGGCGCAGCTGAAGCACAAGCTGTGGGCGCAGGGCAGGAGTAGCGGGTCCTCAAACAGCTCCAGGCAGATTGGACAAGTCAGCTCCGATTCCAGCGTGTCCATCTTCAGTTGGGCCGATCTAAAGGCGACATCAAATCCCACAGAAGCTGGTCAGACACCTGCACGGCAAACAGCGGACGGCAAGCCCAGGGTTAGTGCCAAGCCCAACAGAACACCCAACAATGATCATTAAATCATTAAATCAATAGTGCCTCGAAAAATTAGTATGATACAGTTAGTGTTATATAACATTAGCCCTTTAAAAAGCTGCTTTTATATTGTCTACGATGAACACAGGAGGCAAATAAGTGACAGCTGGCTGCTGAACACAGACACAATGGAAATTGTTTCTTTACTTTTACAAAATTTCAGGCCTTTCTCATTTCGTGAGGATATCTGCTGGAATATCAGAGTCGTATGCAGCCACACTTTCTGTCATATTCTCAGTGACACTGAGGGAGAACGTGACACTTCATCCCGTCTCAAAGGCCAAAAGAAGGAGGGAGAATGAAAAAAAAATACGAGTGGATGAGACGGGTGAGTGAGTGCAGAATAAATACTGAATGCGTGTGAAGGGAACAAGAGAGAGGAAACGAAGCACATAAAAAATAGTCCAGGGCCTCAAAGGAAATGCCGTTATGCTTTCCTCAGCAAGAGTCTCAAACGGACTCTTTTCGACTGTGTCTACATGCCAGAGCAGAACCGCTCACTCGAATCCAGTGGGTTTTTATCTTAACATGAAAGGAACCAATCAGCGGCCACCCTAGAGGGAAAGAGGGAAGGAGGGAGAGAGAGAGAGAGAGAGAGAGAGAGAGAGAGAGAGAGAGACAGAAAGAATGCTGGTGTGGAGGCACAGGTGCGGCCCTTATATCAGCCCTTCATTGTCAACAGTCAGATATTTTTTATTGACCTACAATATGGGATGACCCGATACAAAACTACCTCGTACTAATTTGGATGCAATGTGTCCCAAATATTAGATAATGATCACTGATGGTAACACAACTTGGTACGTGGGAATTTTTTGTCAGTGATGTAGTTATATTTTACATCGATGGCATTTATCCGCAGCAACTTACAATCAGGGACAGTCCCCTCTGGAGACACTCAGGGTTAAGTGTCTTGCTGAGGGACACAATGGTAGTGATTGGGGTTTGAACCTGTGATTTTGTGGGCCTTTGGTTCATATGTGAGTGTGTTACCCACTAGCACCCCAGAATCGCTTATTTTTGAATGTATATGCAAAGCTTTGAATATTTTATAAGCTATGCCACAAACGCTGCATTATGCGGTACGGTGACAGTAGCGTGAGTTCCCGCATTGTTTATGTCCCCAAGCAGAGCTCTGGATGCACAGCACACACATACAGATGTCAGAGTGTGTTCGGCGCGCAACTTTAAAAGCATCTGGGCTACAGGCAGCCGTGGGGAAAATCATTTACCGAATGCGAAGCGCACAGATCGGATGGAGATAAAAAAAAAAAAAAAAGGACCCGTGTCCTTCTTTAACTTTCACCTTGCCTGCCGTGGTGATTTATGTACTGCCACTTTTCACGCCTGCCTCCGAACCGCGCTAAACACCCAATTACCCCGCCCATCAAATCCGGAGGTGATAGGGAGAGATAGCGGGTCGCCGAACTGGTCGACTTGGCCCTTTTGAAGCCTGTGGGGATACGGCAGACCCGGCGGTACGGAGCGGCATGATTAGCAGCGCATTAGTGGTCCCAGCTGACTGGGAGGGTGAAATGCCAGCAGCAGTTGCTGTGCGTAACAGGGCGGCTCCGAAGTGATCAGATTAAGGTGAAATTATCCATTTTGTACATTTACAATGTCTGTCATGTATGCACACACACACACACACACACACACACAGACACACACTCACAGTCACATTAATTAAAAAAGTGACTTTGATGTCGGCTTTGCAGAAATCAGATGGAAATTAATGAACGTGACCGCAGCACACAGCGGGCCTTGCAATCGAACACGGCTGGCGTCGGACTTGCCGATATTTTAACGTTTTAAAGACGCTTAGAAGCCACTGCAAACAATTCTCCGACAAAAGGGCAATTACAGATTGACAGCTGAGTCGAAATGAAAAAGTGTTCACGATTAAGACACCGAAGGAACGAGTTTGTTTTGTTGTTGTGCTGCTTTTTTTAAACCATGAGACGTCTCCCATGGGGAAGCCACAGTCACCCCCCTCCCGGCCAAACCCAGACAAAAAAAGCATGCGTCACCACCAAGTGTGCCATTTTTGGAACAATGGCCATTAGGCTTGTCCAAACAATCGTGACAGCTCACTTGTGAAGTGACCAGCAGAAGCCGTCTTCCGTGAATTATTGTGGATTTACAACAATCGCACTATAGCAACTGAGGAGGTGAGGACGCAACACAAGGCAGGTATGACCTCGAGGCTGGGTCAGAATCATAGACGCTACGAAGGACAATTAAACCCATTGATTGCCCATTGTAATCAATAGTAAAAGATCTGTAATGATATTAGAGATAACACAGACGAAACTGAATAACCTTCTGATGGTGTAGTGAACTTTAAACCAGTTTATAAGGTAGGCCAGTCACCCTTATGGTTGGTCTAAATTGTGTTAAATTGAAGGTAAACTGACTTAATAAAATACAAGCCACATTCCAACGTTGGCTAATTTAGTATACTGATGCTTCAAAATTTTTAAATATTGAGAAAATATAGAATTGCTCATCCATTAGGATGAGTAGGTTACAGTAGGTTCATTAATTGAAAGAATGTTGGACACCTTGTTCTGGAAGGTGTAGTCTGCACACTACCTCAAAAAAAATTGAGTAATCAATTAGGATAAGGAATTGTGGAATCGAATCCCACACTGCCGAAGTGCCACTGAGGTGTATCGTCCCCACACACTGCTAAGGTGGTGGGTTAAATGCAGAGGACACATTTCGTCGTGTGCACCATGTGCTGTGATGCAGTTGCACTTTCACTAGTTATTTTATGCTCATATTATAAAAAAAATGAATGTCCCATCCCCATTACAGGGTAGACTGTGTGTCATAAAATCCACTGCGTTTCAGGCTCATAATCACGCTCACTTGGCAAGTGTTCGCAGGCTACTCAACACCTGAAAACACTCGAAACAGCAGCACACCAAAGTGTCATACTGGCCCATTGCAAGTCTGTCATCCCTTAACCATGCTGGTCAATATCGGGTCCTCTTGACACTTTAATAAGCTTGTAACAGTTAGAAGGTGAGAGACTCAAAACACTTGTGTGTGTTTCCGCTGGCAATCCACAGGGGAAGCAGTCAATACACTAACACAGGAGTGTTGAGTGAGAGTTTGGCAGGAACTGAATGGATCAATTATTGCTTCATGGCCACCAGGTCGGGCTGGCGGGATGGGGAGGGAGGTCGATGGAGTGTGGCGTCGCTGCGGAAACAGGATGAAGGTGCTAGAAGCGGCTGGATGGGAGGGTAAGCCCAGCGACGGGCCCTAATTCCGTAATTGACTCATTTGTCTGCTGTCAGGCTGCAGCTGGACGCCTGACACACAGACTACTGCTGCTGCACAAGAGGGGAGGGGCTCTGGACTTGTCACCAGCAAATCAGGGCAGTGGACTGGATACTGATGAGAACCATGCTCCCGAGTGGATAATAAAAAGGAGGAAAGGATTTCAAGACTGGATAATGAGAAGGCCCTGGACTGGATAATAAGAAAGATGAATGTAGCTCTTGATTAGATAATAGTGATGAGTTCCGATGATGAGATCCACCTCTGAAACCATTTGGGTCAGTATTGGGATAGTACCGTTAGTATCATCTGCAATAAAATACATTATGCAGTATTATGCAGTGTCAATACTGCAGTCAAACACACAGCAAGTGTGACTATTATACATCAATACTCCAACTAGTGAAGGGTTAAATATCATTGTTGTTAAATATGTCCTTATTTTTGGTCTGAACTTTTCAAAGGAAGGTTTTTGCAAGATGGTAATGCACATGTTCTCACAGACTAAATCATGAAATAAAGTAAAACTAAATAAATAAATCACCTGTCAGCAGACTCAAACAGAAGGCGGTGTTAAAGCGACTACTGAACACAACCCTCACGGTTTCACCACATAATTATAACTATTCCTTCATTATTTCACTTAATAAACTGAAAAGTAGGATCATCTGTATAACGTGATACTTCTACACTGCCAACAACAAGCAACGGCCATGGTCAAATCACACCTGGCAGGCCTACAGCACATTTTCTCCTTCCTCACGGTGTCTCTATAATAAACTGCTATAATCAACCTCTCCACCATCTTGGCTTGAGTGAACGCTTCAATCCCAAGTTCCTATTGGTTGCGTGTTAATGTGTCACAATGTTCCCAGCTGTTCAACAATATTCAACTTTGACCACGACATCTTCAGATGCAAAGTGAAAACTGCAGCACCCACCATGTATTGCTTAACATACCAAAGTATGTGGACGTTTCAACATCAATGTGCTTATTTTCATATTTTATAGGAAGCATGAATGAACCTTCATCAGTACTCAGTGTCCTATAAAGAAGCATCACTAGATGGAGCTGATGGAGCTCAGTCGCAAGAAAACCTTCATATTGCCTCCTTGTGGTCTCCAAAAGCTACTACAAGACAATGTTGAACCCCAAAACATTTCTGTATAAAGCTCATGCAACAGTCCTTTACCGGTTCATACGTTTAAATGATTTATGCAAAGATTGCACAAAGGCTTATACATAAAGGCAATAATTCATGATTATTGTTACTGTTTTGTCAGCATTAATTAACTGAACCAGATGGAAGTTGAGCATGACAGGTGCTAAATGTTCACAGCCACTGCCATCCCCAAACACAGCTCAGATTCCCAGATGCCAGAAGTATGCACCCTCACCGACAGAAGAAGCTTACTGACAGACAGCTAATTACTGCACGTCTGCTTAGACGCACGCCCAGTGTAAAGCCAAAACATGGCAAAACGGGGCCCAGAACGTTCACAGACGCCTGATTTTCCAGCAGGGTGAAGATGAAATTGGTGCTGTTGGCATAAAACACTGACACTCACCCACCACTTCAATTCCACATGAACACAGCGGAGGTCTGCTCGCCCCCGGAGGGTGGGGTCCAGCATCCAGGCCAGTGGAGTGGAAAGGTGAGCAGGTGTACCTGTCGCAGTGATGGAGCCATGCTGTGTTACCATGAGCTAATGTTAACACACCTCAATGACCTACAGCACTCCAGCGAACTACATTTTAAGATATTTCTGTGACTACATTCATCAGTGCTTTCATCAAACAAAACCCTATTTCTCCCAAATGATACTTCTGACCTGAAGCCTTAACCAGACCCTAACCCAAAAATGTGGAAAATTTTGGATACAAAAAGTTATGATTCCATTTATTTGTGATGTAAAAATGTGCCAAAGTTAAAAAATATGACCACAATAAATCATTTGAAATAGTAAAAAGCGGATGCAAAACACTAACCATCCCTAACGCTTTTGTCGCCATACACAGGTGCTTATTGTAGTGACATGTCCCAAAGCAATAAAACAAAAATTAGAACTGTAATGGTGAACAGCACACGGTGACACAACGAAATGTGTCCTCTGCTTTTAACCCATCACCCTTGGTGAGCAGTGGGTAGCCATGACAGGCGCCCAGGGAGCAGTGTGTGGCACCTTGGCAGTGGCACCATGGCAGTTCGGGACTCAAACTGGCAACCTTCTGTTCCCTCTCAACAAGAAAAAACAAGCCCTGGTGCTCACACCTCCTGAACCATTGACAGGCTAAATAAACCTCCGAATTCAACACTAAATTAACTATATTAGGCCGGCAGGTTAATATAGTGTTGAGTCCGCAGGTTTATGTAGCCTGTCAGTGATTCAGGAGGTGTGAGCAACAGGGCTTGGTTTTTTTCTTGTTGAGGGGAAGAGAGGAACTTCAACTGGGCTTAAGACCAGCACAAGCGGCCATCACCTCTGCAGAGCTGCTGGCAGGCTGACGGGAGTATTACAGGGGGGGAGAGAGAGAGAGAGAGAGAGAGAGAGAGAGAGAGAGATTTCGCAGCAAACAGGTCAGGAAACTGAAGTGGCAGAACAGTAATCCTGCAAGAACTCTAAACACACACACACAGTCAAACTTAATCACCGAACAGGGACTGTAGAAATGGAAGAATATCTGCTGGAATGAGGTCAAAATTAATGATATTCCACTGACGACCAAAGTCAAAACTGTACTTACTAAACAAAACATGATCCTCTTTTCTTCTGTGTACTTCCTGCATGCCATGTTTAAAGTAACCTGTTCTTTAAATGTCAAATTTGTCAAATTTCAACCATTCACAGCAGCAAAATAGCCTTGCGATTTAGGAAAAAATGTGGAAATGAGGTTGTCAGTCACACACAAACCTGCACCTCTCTTTCGTTTTCCATTTCACAAAGATAGAAGCCCTACAAGTAACAAAAGCAACATTTCAGAGTGATGGTCTAAGGTTTATTTCATGGTCAGAAGGGCCCAGAGATCAGAGATAAGATATTATCTTAATGATAATATAAAAGTAAAAAACGCTCTTGTTTAAGAATCTGATTGAAACTGAAAGGTCAGTCGGCCCCTCCCCTCTTACGGTTCCTTCCACCGTTTTCCATCCTACTCATTTGACTCTGCTCACTAGTGGATGTATTATGTAAATTTGCCAGTGCAACACAAACCAACCCATTTAGGGCACTGGCGGTAAGTGCAATGCTACTTTGTAAGTGTGCGTAAACTCTCAGACTGCTCAGGATTTACAAGAAAAAACACTTTGTAGTTGCCTGTACTTTGACGAAGAGAAACAAGCTTTTTGTTGATGTGTCTGTCACCCAGCTCAAATATAATGTCCTTAAAGTGCAATGCTCCACTTATGCACTGCATATATTTGTAATCAGCCAATGTGTATTTCAATTCGACAAAAACATGTCTGTCCCGAGACAGACAGGTTTTTATTAATATTGACATGTATTCTGTATTGTTTGTGTTACTGAAAGAAGGAAAGGAGTGGGGACGGTATTGGTGCCAGCAATGACATTCTATTAGAGTTTAGATTAAACGGGTCAAGCTTCTTCCACAAGGCATGTTTTCCCACAAGGCAACCGAGCTGCTTCCAAATCAAACACATGACACTGGGCCACGTCCGTTGCTTCTGTCAGTATGGAACAGCTGAGAACCGAGGCTGGAGCCTCAGGCTGGTCTTGACTGCCCCTGTTCGGCAGCCTACATGGCCGTGGCACTGAGATCCGGGTATCCGTGCATCGGGAAGTTTCAACACGATTGCAGGCCACCGACGCAACATAAGCAGTCACCTTCGTGTTGTAATACCCACAGCGGTTCTGTGATGAGAAAGCAGACATATGACTTTATGTACTGCACTCTCGGAATTATGTTTAGGTGACATTAACAGAGGCTTGTATATTCGGTTGGTGGAAATCGTGCAAATGTGTCAAAGAGAATCAGATTCCGCAGCAGGCATTGGAAAACAAATTAATATGGCAGCACAGAGCTGTAACCCAGCCCAAGCCCAACAGAATCTGACCTGACCTGACCCAACAAATATGGTTTATAAAAAAGTGGGGAAGGAAATGTGCAGCGAAATGAAAATAAAATTAACATTTCATTCAAAATAAAACACTTTTCACCTAAACTAAGCAGCGAATCATATGCAAAAGATAAGAAGTATAGAGCAGAGGTTTGCGTTTGCTGACTGCTCATAGGGAAAGTATCGTTATTGCGGGTCACCAAGTCATTTCCAACCCAAAGTGCATGAACAGTCTAGAGCCTTGATTTCCTCGGGTCTGTTTCAATTCCCAAAACACAGATGCAGCCCAGGGCATCAGCCTCGACTTTTCCTTCGTCAATTTCATTATGCACATTCACCCGACGCAGCCGAGCCGGCAGCATGCGTGTAGTGAACACACAAAACTTAATACCTTCAAAGGTCTCGTCATTTCTCTAATGCTCTTAGCTGCCAGAGTGTCTTATCAGGCCTCGGCACAACAAGCCTCCGCCGAGCGCTCCCCTCGCCCCTCAACGTCTCCATTATTGATGTGCATTTTCTCCAGTGAGAACAAAACCGGGATAGGAATTCAGCGTAGGAACTCATGAGATATTTAGAACAGCTTACAGGAAGGTGGCTGTCCAGGAAGAGAGGAAAGCTGCTAAGCGCCGCTTCGCTGGCTGAGTGTCTCTGATGCAGACTACTGACCCACACGCAATTCCTGGCAGAGGCTCTGACTGAGGACGTCATCCACAAATGTATGGAATTTGTCCAGTCAAAACCCGGAACAATTATATTAATTGAAAGTGACAAAAAAAATATATATATATATATATATATATATATATATATATATATATATATATATATATATATATATATATATATATATATATACATACACACACACACACACACACACACACACACACACACACACACGCACACAGTACTGAGCAAAAGCTTTAGGCATTATTGAAACAATTGTTTTTTTTCTCAGGAAGTGCAAAACACACAAATAATAATTATAAAAAGCGTTGCTATCTGCTACAAGATGTGCTACAAGAACTAGGCGTTGGCCTCTCCCAACTCTGTAAACTAATGAAGAATTTTCAACAAGTCTACAGATGGAAAACAACATTGTATTGCTGCTCAGAGAACAACAGGAGAACAGATTCTCTTTCTCTATACACATAATTGTTTAATTGTTTAAAGAAATTAAGAACATTTTGCAATAAACAGTGTAGGTAATATTTGACACAGGATTTTGCTTGCAGCTTAGATAAACCGTTTTTATACTCTGTATGTATGTATAAGTATATGTTACATATAAAAACTATACAGAGAGTTTTGGATTCGTCCATGTATTTATTTATTTTATTTAGTCAGGCTTGATAATTTATCAATGTGTGTGTGTGTGTGTGTGTGTGTGTGTGTGTGTGTGTGTGTATATATTATGTATTTATTTATTTTGTGCCAGAGGCACAGGAGTCAGTGACAGGTGGAACACTCCTGTGAGAATTTGCCTTTTGATATTAAAAGGTGTTCTCATTTCTCGGAACATTGGCCATAGGGCCAGAACTGAATGGTTTCTTTCTTATGTATAACACTTTTCGTAAAAGCAAAGAGGCAACCTTCAGTGTTCCCGGGGTCTTCTTATATATTTCAGTGCAATTCCCTGATCACAGTTAACCTGCTCACTAATGCTCACTACAATGGAGATGTTAGTGCAGAAAAAACTCAAACATTGTATTTCCATTCATGAATAAACGAACAAACAAATAGCTCTTATGGAAACTAATAAGAAACCTTTTGCAGGAATGCCTATAAAAATGCTAATTTTTCACTGGGTTTGACAGAAAAGGCAAATGCATTATGTACAGCCTGACAGGCTGGTACGGTAAATCTTCTCCTCAGGAGCTGCATTTATAACAATCAGGGGAACAGAATATATTAAATCCTTGCACTCCACGCCTTTTCTTCATGCACCAGGGGTGTGCAAAAAATTCAAAACCAATTCATACATTACCTAAATTGATCCATATTTTTCAGGTTGGTAATGGCTACAGAAGACTGGCATGATTCTATATACAATATTAGGGGTGTTAGAACATATTGATACAGCAATATAGATTAATATTTTATTTGGTGATATTGTATCAATGCAGGGACATCAAATATCCATATTTTTGTATACTAATTTGGTCCATCCAGGGGTGCTGTCAAGCCTTTGCGAATCAGTGTGCGACTACAACCTCCACTCCTGTAGATGGCGCTGTACAGAAGGGTACTCTGAATTACTGCCTGGCATTTCAGGCAGAGTGAAATTGCAAAACATGACAGACCTATCACAGCATCTTGTATTTCAGCACTGTTTTCACATTTTCAGTTAACTGTAGAATATCGCACTATGTACAGTATCACAATATATAGTGATATAATCGTATACATGTCATATCATGAGATCCTTGCCAATACACACCCATATGCAAAATGTTATTTCGATTCATGCAAAGGGAGGCTTGACCTAATAATAAATGAATCATGTACAGAATCCATGCTGAAATATTCAACACCACCCAATCTGGCAACACTGAGTCTGGAGACAACATGGTCATCATAAAAATAATGAGAACTAAGTTTGATTCTTGCAAATTTGGTCCAAAATCAAACCACAAACCACATGTGGTGTGCAGACATTGAGTCCCCACCCATTCTAAGCAGCTGTTTTAATATGTATTGTGCACTGTGAGTATGATTCTAAAATATAAATTTTTTGACCCTCGCTATTAGTAAAACCTTGCTGGTGGAAAGCAAAACGAGTTAAGAAATGTGCCATGCATCATTTATGACTAAGAATTCATATGCCCCAACCTATGGATTGAGTGGCAAACCACTGAGCAAGAACACGGTTAAACAACATGCTTCCAGTCAGCAAGCCCATTCACGCCGCAGCGGTGAAGACCTCTGGACATCTAACCTCCCTTAGTGAGTGTTCACACCGCCGCCCAAGCAGCCACTCCCGACACCTGCGTCTTATAAATAAACCACAAGCGACACGGGGGCCGCCCAGCCACCCCGAGAAAACGGGGCTGAAAGGAGAAAAGTGCGAGCCAAATGCGGCAGTGAGACCTTTCCAGTGACCCACGGGACGTGCGTCCTGTCCCGTCCTTCTGCCTCAGTGTCTGGAGGAGCCTATTAATATACAGCTGCAATATTTGGTATTTCCTCTGCAGGAATCTGGGGAAGGGCCGGGGTCAGGGGGCTCTATTGTTTTTTTTTGGAGGCCTTTGATTTCTTTCTTTCTTGCAATTTATGCATCCTCAAGGACCCTTTGTCGAATGGTTTGTTTGCAAGTCTGAGTTCAGCCTCTAGGGCTGGTTGACATACCCTAAAATAAAAGAAAAATGTATCCCTTTGATTCAAGGATTTGGTCAAATGCCACGAACACCGATGGATTTACGTCATCAAAATAAAAAAGTGGATAGTGGATGTGTAAAACCGTGTTGTTTGATGTCCACATTTAATACGAGGACAGAAACTGTTAGTAAAAAGTCCAAAACACAGAAAACTAGAAAGATTTCCTCCACTAGCCGAGACTATCACCACTTTTAAGAAGCAGGTGAAAACCCTCTTGTTCAAAAAGTATTACAGACAAATCTAACACTTACACACGCACATGCATACACATTGCACAAAACAATACAAAAATGTATATATACATTATCATTTTTTCTTCGTCTAGCACTTAACAATCTCTGAGCATGCTCTTTGCTGACAAGTCTAACCTTATCAGGGCTCTTAGTTTGTAAACTCAATATTCTATAGAAATCGAACGAGAATTGCTGGTGTCTTCCTCTTGTAAGTCGCTTTGGATAAAAGCCTCTGCTAAATAAAGTAAAGTAAAGTAAAGTATGTATGTAAATCCATTAGCATCTACTGCCCAATACGTTCCAAAAAGAGACAGAGTCTAAAGTGTCGGAAGCATCTGGATCTCCGTCGATTTCATGACCAACCCTGAAAATGAAATCATGTTGCGCTGAGGTTTATTCCTGGGAGCCAACAGCTCCAAAACAATAGAGGATTCAGGGAATGACATAAACACATTCCTGTCATGTAAGCACACAGCACAGGCCAACTGAGGCATTTCTCAATACTGCCAGGTCGTTATTCAACAGAAACACACCCAAAAACCAACGCAAGGGCCGATCTGAACAAATTCACATGCCCCAAACATCCACGACTGAGACCTTGACACTCAGAAAGCACTGCGGCTAGCAGATTCCTGCCTGATCTAAATGATGGCACCGTGAGGTGGGCTGCAGAGGCTGAGCTGGTCAGTCTTACATTCACCCAACCAGCACAAAACCAACAGAGTGGGGATGAACTGAGTTCCAGGGTGGAAGAGAGACTTGTGGCCAAGGGCCATCTCGATGATGGAGAGTGTGTTGGGATCACACTACACAATGTCAGGACAATTTTTACACAATTTAGATGATGCCTGAATTTTTTTTTGTGCTGCCGTATCTATAGAGCATGTCTACACCTTGTCTACAATGTGCTGCACAATTTCCATTAATTGTATTTTTTTGATATGCAGGGACACTTCCAGTCAAAGGTTTGGACGCACCTGCTCTATGGCAGTTACGGATACTAAGATGGAATAATTTTGAAGAATCAAATGCAATAAACATATTTGGTATTTTTTTTACCTTTGTGATTCCTTTGTTCACTATTGTAATCATCAAAAGCTGTTTCATGAGATGCTCATTAACATGAGTGAATGATAAAAAAAAAGCTTTCCGCATAAACAGGGCTCCACAGTGTGACCAATTTGGTAGCACATGTGACAAAAAAATCGATGTGATTCACAGATTACGTCCATGACGTATTCTAAACCAATCAGAGATCATGAAGGGCGGGACCTGCCTCTGATTGGCCATGGTCCTGATATTCCTGTACTGAAAAATTCCAGCTTTTTAAAAGCCTAAACCCGACATTATTGTGGCAGTGGATGCCATGACTGTACCAACATGCTTCAATACAAGTCATTTTTCATGGTCAAAGTGTTTCTTTTACACTTCAAACTTTTGTAATTCGGCTGAAGTTAGCGTCCGTTTCACCGCCTCAGCTTCCATTTTAGCACTGATGAAAACGCATCACCTGACTGGGCATTTACCTTGCAAGGCCGAGTAAGATCATGAGAAAGCAGTATATAAAATACATCACATGCAGCGATAAATGTACTGGCCCGGCGTCCCCTCCCCCCACTTCCTTTCATCAACAGGCAGCACCAAACAGATCATCAGGCCGAGATGATAAATCACGATCAAGCCCTTAATACACTAGCACTTGTAATTTAGATTTTCTTTTTTACTTCATTTATCTAATTTCAGCTCAGTGAAGAACTTTAAGAGCCAACACAGTTTCAGTAAGTTACCTTGTAGAATTGTGCTTCAAATAAAAACTTTATGTTAACCAGATTGATATTTCGTCATTTACAAGTCAATATTACCTATATGCACAGCTATTAAAAAAAGATGAAACTATTAATGTGCTATTAAACTGTAATCAGCTATTGTCTTTGCGGTTGATGACTAGCATCTGAAGAATCGAAGATCCGGTTCACAGTTACTGGTTACCAATGCTTTACTGTCTGGGAGGAGAAGCCATTACAATGACACCTCTGTGTGATTCCAACAGGAAGGTTATTTCCCTCCCCACCACGTTCGGCCTGGACATGCAAATGCAGGCGTGGTTGATTAATCATGGCGGGCTGACTGGGGGCCACGCACCCACCCACCCACCCACCTGCCCCTACTTGTTCATGTGGTGCCTCTCTGAGCGAGGCAATATGGCCTATACCCTGTAGCAATTAACACAGAAACACTGCTATGCCCGCATGTTGGTTTTTAGCCAAATGAGACAGGAGAGCCTAACAACTTGGAAGAAGCGATCTGACGCATTTGAGAAAGTTAGGTCAAAGGTATCGTTCTAGTGACCCCAAAAAAGGAACATAATCGACTTTCTAATGTACAGACATAGCAACACTGCATATTTTTTCTCAATAAAGCATCATGGTGTTTTCTTTTTTTATTTGTCCATATTATTCCATGGCCCAAAAAATGTCTCCTTCATAAGGATGTTTTATGTTTACTCTAAAAAAATGTTAAAATGAATAGTAAAATACATAATTGCAATTAATTGTGTGCCATCATGATAATAATCTGGGAATTATCTGGGAAAGTTTCTTTTATTTTTTAATTTAAATATTCTGAGTGGATGGCATCATCGAGGGTATTCTGTCTGGCAGCATCACGGCATGAGCTATGGTCAGATTTGGACGGCGCATCACCAGAACTGAAATGCCACCCATCCAGGACCTCAACAGACAGCTCTGTAAAAGGACCCCCAACATCACTGACTTTTCACACTGCTGCCATCAAGCAGGCAGCAGTGCAGCCTCCACACCAGCAGATCCAGAGACATTTTCTTGCTGCAAGCCATCAAACCGCACACACCGACGTACACAATAACTGGACTCTGGCGACTCCTCTCTCAATTCGCTACTTCAGTGGTTCCCAATATTCCCAAAACAAGCCAGGACACCCCAAACCCAATTCCTTCCCGCATACACACAGTAAAAGAATAAAATGATGAATTCCAAACTTTTATTTGCAACAGCAGTGTGTCTTATTGTCCTCGTTTAATCCTGCAGGCTCTATGGAGTCTATATGAGAGCTGTAATCGGCCCTAAAAAGTTGCTGTGTGGTACATTTAAATAAATGTGTGTGTTTTTACTGTGCCATTTCCATACAGCCATGACCCAGTGAGCTCTTGCAGTGTACAGCTTTTAAACAGACTTTCAGACTTTCTTTACGCACTACGAGTGCTAGACTAAGGACGGACAGGTAATATGCAAATAAAAAATATGATCATCATCTGTTTGCCTCTATTTCACCTCGTCAGCATCCATTTTCGCATCTCTCACGATAATCATCCTCACGACGGCAGCCGAAAATTGCAAATCAAATAAAAATTTCATTAAAACAAAATACGCAAAACACTTTTAACAATCAGTAATTTACAAGCAGCACATTATACAAAAAGGATAGGTACTATAGGCCGGAAGTTCGTGTTTGCTGACCAAGCAGTGCTGACCCGGGCCAAAATCTACAGCTCTAGACTACAGAAAATACATTATTAAGAGTTTGTATTATCCTTTTTTGTTATTTAATGTTTATACATTTAATGTTTACAAATGCAATTTTGGTAAATTGTAAAAAAGGGGGAGAGCATGTTCTACTCCAACAATGTCACTTGTAAATGTCACTTAATTGTATCAATATTCATGTACCGATATGTATGTGAATACAACATTGTACTCTTTATGCACTACACAGCCACAGATTTTGTTTCTTACTATTTTCCTCTCCTAATGTAAATTAGTATTTATTGTAATAGGATTTCCGGTGTAACATTGAGGTGAAATTCTTGGTTCCAAGAATTCCATTATGAGTAATACAGTTTAATACAGTTGCATTGTCATCTCAATATGACAATAAAGCGTCCAGACATGTCATGCATTAATGGCGTTCTTATCTGCATGCTTTCAGGTCTCTCGGTAGCTCAGCTCCTCGAGTTTTAGAGTAAACATTCACAGGGATCCGGGGAGCTTGGGTCAACACTGGACATGTTTCAGACGTTGCGCTGCTTATCTAAGCTTTTTATCATGAATGCTTAGTTAGGAAAAAGCGTGGAAGTGAATGCATTGACTCTGCGTTTATTGACTCTGCCTTTGGTGCAGCTTTATTGAAGCTAGAGGATTTTTTTCCCCACTAATGTTTAAACGTGGGAATTTGTTCAAAAGTGGAGTGACTATATTTCATTTTGAATTGACACACTGTGTGTGTTGAAATTGTACCATGCAAAATGCAAAATCATGCAGTGGCTCAAAGAGACCTATTATGCTACACCTCCATCAGTGTACACATGTTAAATTCATATGGATTTATCTCCCTGTACTGTGTGCGTGTGTGACTGATGTGCATGTTTAACACACATCCATGTGTGTCTGTGAACATTTACATGTATTCCCATCTTATTAAGTACACAAATATTTTAGTTATAAATGCTTATGTACAGTTTTAAATGTCTTTATACGTTTATTGAATATTGTTAAGTATAAATGAATTCAAATTCTAATTAAAAGTGGGTCTCACTAAGACATGGGTTATCTAACTATGTGCCAAGCATCTGGTTTTATACTTTGTGGCCTCACCATAAGCCTAATTCAGAATGTTGCATGATATTTTAATCACACAGTATACCTAGGACTGTTTTGAATGTACTGTGTCGCTCACTGACCTTTACTCTGCATGGTGCACTTAGCCAGCAGAGAAAGCTTTGGCATAAAATTATGGAGATAAAGGTCATAGGTTAAAGTAGAATGGAGATCCCTTGCGTAAAATCTCACTGTGACAATGACCCATTCTCTCTATGCAATCTACATGACATTTAAATACTTGGTTATCCACGCATCACTCTATGCACAGTAGCTGGCCTTCATGCCAGATTGTAAAAAAAGAAAGTCTTTTAAGAACTTTAGAGTCCAATCTTGAACAACATAAAACAACTTTAAATTACATTGCCTGCATAATAAAAAAACAAAATGGAAATCCCACCCCATCACGACTATATTCAGCATGAGGAAATCTTGTGTTTTATTGGCTGACATGGACTTGCCCTGCCTAACCCTGAATCTATATCCTTGCTATTACTTTGACTGCATCCTTTGACTGCAGTTTTGTTATGAATTTTATGAATATTATGTTGTTTTCCATTGTCGTGGTTAATGACTGATGGATCATTCATGCAATTATTTATACAACCATTACATCAACCCTTTATATTTGTTTAACATTAATGTGGTAAATTGCCTTATCCCAGTCTTGTGCATGTTTCCAATCTTGTGTCCTAAGTGTCCTGAGACAGCTCTCTGGTCTTGGACATGGTGGAGGTCGGAGTCTGACTGACTGTGTGGACAGGTGTCTTTTATACAGATAACCAGGCGCCATTAATAAAAAATTGAGTGAAGGATAGAAGAGCTGTGCCTATGTGTACCTATGATAAAAATGACAAGACCTCTCATCTTTTTAAGTGGGATAACTTGCACAGCCAGTGGCGGCCAAATTTTTTCCTCGCTGTACGTGCATATTCATAATAAATTGTACCTTTTTTTATTTTTTTACCCCCATGCCTGTCCATTACCACATCTTTTATGTTTTTCCTTTCCTGTCCCAGTCACATGAGTAATAACGAATTTGACTATGGGTATTTGGCAGACACTTTTATCCAAAGCTACTTACAATCAGGACAACAGGGGATTCCCAAAAAAATGTCAGCCTCTAATCGTGTTTGGGCTTGTGTGATTTTATCAGATTAACCTTCATACCAGTGTAATAATGCACATGGTGAAGAGATCTGAGCGGGTACATTGTTGAGTTGTGAAGCACATGTGGTGTACAGTGTGGAACAGGACAGTGACCCGAGATCACGTAGCCCGACAGGGTCACGCTGCAGAAGCTGTCGACGCCCAAACCTCCAGCTCCAGCTCATCGGCTCCATCCGGGAAACATGGCGAAGCCCTCTGGAGCCCCTGGAGTGTTTCCGGATTAAAAAGTTTAATAGAAATGAATAAATTGAACCCACAGGGCATGCGGTCCTGAATGTTTACTTAGTTTTTTTTTGTATTCTCAGTATCCAGGAGCACGGCGGGTTACCAGCCTGACAGTTTTGCACAGTCAGGCCATCCTTGGGCCATTTCCTTCGTGGCTGCGTGCTGAGCTAAAACAAGCTGCATGCAGCTGCATTTTATGGTCTACCGGATGGATTCCACCCCTACGGTCAGCGCCGCAGCTCCTGGGAGTGAGTGTGTACACACGGTGAAGCAGTGTGTGTGTGTGTGTGTGTGTGTGGTTGGGTGGGTGTAGGCGCCACATTCACCCTCTGGCCTTGGAAACGCTTAAATATAAATCGACCGGCACAAAATCCCATTTGGAGCTTTGTTATTTTTGTTAACTGAGCCAGACAGCGATGCAGACGGAGGCTGAGAGGAAGACTAGAGTCTTCAGCATCGCACTTGCGCCTGTTTCGGCACATTAGGAAGACGTTACGTGAAGAGTGTAGACACGTTTGAGTCATTGCCTCGCTGGCACTTGACGCGTGTGACGCTGCTGCTGATTAGGCGCCACCGCGGACTGGTGAGCACATCTCATGCTAATACAGAAACGTTAGACTGATCCTAGATCAGGGGTCCCACTTGGATATTCCCATGACCCAGACATGCACTCTCTCGAATTACTGAAATTAATGAACTTGTGCGAGAAGCTCATTCATTATGCACACAAAGTAACACGCTGCTCCTGTAAAATATGAATACAGTGTAATTAGGCAGAGGTCTTAATTAATTACAGCCAATCACATTGACTTTTATATATTAGTAAAAGGTATAATGAGAAAAAAAACCTATACTATCACCACATTCACCCGGCTGTGGAAGCACCAGCACTTTAAAAGAAAATGCATCAATGGTCTCTGTGTTCTCTCCTCAATTGAGTGGGACAGTCTCACACAAACCAGTATAGCAATACTGCATGGATATGATCCATTATATCTTACATTTTGGGGTTGTTATAAAAAAAATGCTATGCAATGTATGAAATATTGTATTGTCTAGGCAAACATTACACCACTGCATATTTCCCCCCGGAAAGTGAAAGTGAAGTGATTGTCATTGTGAAAGACTGCAGCACAGGACACAGTGCACACAACAAAATGTGTCCGGCGCCCGGGGAGCAGTGTGTGGGGACGGTGCTTTGCTCAGTGGCACCTCAGTGGCACCTTGGCGGATCGGGATTCCAACCGGCAACCTTCTGATTATGGGGCCGCTTCCTTAACCGCTAGGTCAACACTGCCCCTTTCTTTTTTTTTTTTTTTTTTTTGGTTTATGTTTATGTTAAAGGGCCACGCTTTAACATACAATGTACACAAATCAAATATGACTGTTCAATATGTGTCATCTGCAATATATTAAACGCTGTTTTAAAAAGATGTCTGAACAATCAAGCCTATGATCAACAATCAAGCCTATCCATAATTCATTCGAAAATACGCACAGAGTGTTCTTGCATTTACTGACTCACACAACAGTATAGACTAAAATAAGCATGCAATATGACTTAAGATAGCCTAGCCACTTGAAAATGAGTCAGGAAAAAGTGCCAGAGGATAAAATAGCATCTACGTCATCAACTTTAATTGCTCAGAAGTCGCTTTAAGCGAGCGAAGAAGTGCAATTTAACTTGCAAATAAAACATAATAAAACGTCAGATGTTGTGTTATGCGAATTACTAATTTAAAGTAGCTTAATGTCTTTGCAATAAAATTCATTGTGCTAGCAGGATTCAAACCCACCAAAAGTATATTGTAACATGCAGAGAACTGGGCTTTTCACGCTGCACCACAGCCTCCTGTTCCTATTCCATAGGAACACAGATTGGTATTTTTTCCTCTAAAATCATTACAAAATAAGTCATATATACATGAAACATATACTGTATAATGTATTATACATATACTAGAGCAACATTCTGTTTCTCGTCCCATACATGCAAAAAGGACAATATTTTTTTATCATGGTTTTATCATGGTTTTTATCATGGTTCCTTTCAATTTAACCAGCAAACAGCAGGAGATAAATACAGTTTTCATTAAATTCAGCACTGCACCACCTTTAGTTTAACAGTAATAAGGTTTGAGTTTGAGGTATTACCATATTAGCTAATAGCGTCCAGGCCGAGAGGGGCTATTACCGTATTCTACATTTGAATTGCAGAATACGGTCATACATATTGATTTTGAAAACATTATGATCAAAAACCAGCATGAAATACTCAACACAAACAGCATCTTTTCAACAGCATCAGGGGTCAAAATGACTCTCTGATCACAGCAGAGAACATCAAAGCACCTCCTGCTACAGCAGCTCCCACTCGGCTTTATAATAGCTGGTGAGCAGTGGCTGCAAAACCAGACGTGGTGCAGCAGTGCGGCCTAAATGGCCAGCACCAACGACAATTCCTCTAATAAATGACATTAGGCAGTGGAGGGACAGTTATCTCTGTCTGACAGCAACGTCAGAGCCACGAGTCCTCATTCCAGACAAATGACTACAGCATTCTTATGTTCATTCTCATGGAGGAGCTTCTCCTCGCCATTCTTCGAACAGGTGATGACATCATGCAAACTCTAGCGCCGTGCACCTATTGCTTACGCTTGGAAAAGGGAGGGGACGTTTTGTCATTCTGACACAGATATGGAGGAGCAGCCACCATTGTGCCATTGTGCTCCTCTCTGCCCACAAAGGGCTCAAACTGGGTGGAGCCTGGAACACAAAACCACTCAGTCCATACAGTACCAGTACTTCCCAGCAGACCATCAAATCAATCAAAAAAAAAAAAAAAATCCTCCGCCTCCCTGAGCCAGCATCATCCAGACCCCAGATCAAAGTGGCCTGTCGTGTAGCATCTGCGATCTTGGTAAATAAACACGTCCATGTTACTTTCATAATGTTCATAATGTTCATAATCAGAACAGACAGATTTACCTCGGGAAAAATTGCGCTTCAGCTCTGGTTAGAGGCGCTTTGCTTTTCACAAATTGTACGACCCCCCCACCATTAAGGTCAAACGCCACCGCCGGTAGTCCATCCTGTGATTTATTACGGCTCACACACACCACCGTTACTAGTCAACGATCATCTTTCATCGTAACCGTCATTATATTGATGGTTTTAACCAATCATAAATCTTCAAGAAAGATAAGAAAATGATAATCTGCCTGCTTGTAAAGGCCACGGTCCCTCTGACAGCATCTTGAAACAAGGTCACAAAATAAAGGGGGGAAAGGAAGAGGAGAGACCTTTTTGCTCAGGGTTGCCAGATTAGGTGTTTTTTTATGTGATACAAATTTTATAGTCGAATTGTTAAGTTAAATGTGTGTTTCGTATTTTCATGCTTTTTTGGACTATTGTGTTCTTTTTTGTTGTTGTTGTTTGTCTTCAGAATTGACTGAAATAAAGAAATGCGATCCCTCCCCATGCGCTATGCCCATTGGAGCGCCTAGAAAACAGGGACCTGTATACATAACGCTGCGGTCTCTCTAAATCAGTTCAACTCGATTTAAAACCGGATCGGCACGGCACGAAACGTAATACCGTGTGGAGGTGGGGGTGGAATAAGAGAGCCAGAGTCGAGGGAAAAGTGGACGCGTTTCGCCGGGGGCTTCGGTCCCCGTCCCCGCCGCCCGTAACGCGCCCTCTCCCGATCCCTCCGCCGCAAACGCCCGGCGATGCCCTGCGTACCCCGAGGTAGAAAAGAAGAGTTACCTACCAGCTCTAAATCCGCCGCTGCCTTTTCTTCTGGCATCTTGAAATAACAATCATAAAAAAAATAGATATAAATATACGTGTACGTATACGTATTTATATATAAAGGAGCGCGGAGCGCGGCCGCAAGTTCGCCCGGCCGCCGACAGACGCGGGCAGACAGGCGGCCAGGCGCGACAGACGGTCGCGGGGAACGCGGGGAACGCGGCTCCGCCCACCCACGCAACGCGGGGCGCGAGCTGCCCGTCTGCGTGGTGCGTCTCACGCCGCCAGGACGTTAAAACACGTAAAACCATCGTCTGGCTGTTTTATTGCACCGCAATTATATTATATGTATTATAACACTATTAATTATTATTGCATCTAAATTACTGCGTTTTGGGTTGAAGTGTGTGTGTGTGTGTGTGTGTGTGTGGGGGGGGGGGGGGGGGGGTGGGGGGGGGTAACACATGTACAGAACGTGCATATATTACGATAAGATGCTGTGCACAGATCTGAAAAAAATATACAGCGTGGAATGCATTGTGCACATTTGCGGGATAAAAGTGTTTTTTTTTGTATTTTGTTGCCAATGTGATCGCACTGAGGGCAACTCTCTGGACCGGTTGGGATGTATTTCTTTCTACTTCTTATGTTTTTTTGTTTTATTTTTTTTAGATTTGAGGTGTTTCTGCGTTTTAGTTTTTAACACCGCCACTACTCCTAATCACATGACGAGATAACAATGTTTCTCTAATTATGTCGTGGACAGTGCCACGCCCACATCCACAATGTGTTCAGGTCGTACGTATATAAAAAAATCCCTCCGGGATGCTGTAACGGCTGTCTGGGTGAGACCATCACAGGTTGCCATTTGCTGTAGTGGTTTCAGGGCTCTTAGGCTCAACAGCACAGTTGCTGCTTTATGGCTGACATGCGATGCCCTGTCCGAACAATCCTCGACTGTGGACAGATTCGATTTTTTTACCTGTGAGGTGAAATCAACACATCCGTAGTTCATATTAAACACCTCTGACAGCCGTTACATTTCACAGATTCCATCAGAAATGAGCTGAATATCTACGATTTATTTCAAGAAGAAGCTATATTACAACAGATGGCATCATACGGGTGGTATGTGACACATAGTACGTGGTGTGTAGCATGTTAGACAGCACCCAGAATAAATCAAGAACTCCTATCCACATACTGCTCTGGCATTAACATACGCAAACGCTGCGAATCTTCCGCGAAATGTCTTCAGAGAGGAGAAACATATTACATAAATTTCTTTATCCATGTTATTATTTCAGGCACCTTTCAAGATAATTAATTGAAAGTGAAGTGATTGTTATTGTGATACACTGCAGACGCAACGAAATGTGTCCTCTGCTTTTAACCATCACCCTGAGTGAGCAGTGTGTGGGGACGGTGCTTTGCTCAGTGGCACCTTGGCGAATTGGTATCCGAACCGGCAACCTTCTGACTACCGGGCCGCTTCCTTAAGCGCTAGGCCACCGCTGCCCCACTCATATCAACTTGTACTTCAGTTTTCTTTGCAACCAAACCCAACGTGCAGGAGTCCAGGCTTCCATTCAGGAATTGCAATAAGTGAACTAGTTCACGTTTGTGAGCAAATCCGATATAGCTCATCTAAAATATGAGTAAGGGTACTGAGGCTGCTCTTCTGCTGCCTCCAGTATCAGTCCTTCTCTGTTAAAGGTCCCTTTTTGAGATTATTTAACATTAATACGTGTTCCCCTAGTCTGTCTATGCTCCTGCAGTGGCTAGAAATGGCATTTACATTTACAGCATTTATCAGATGCCCTTATCCAGAGCGACGTAGTTACAGGGACAGTCCCCCCTGGAGCAACTTAGGGTTAAGTGTCTTGCTCAGGGACACAATGGTCATAAGTGGGATTTGAACCTGGGTCTTCTGGTTCATAGGCGAGTGTGTTACCCACTAGGCTATTACCACCCTATTGAATTTACCACTATTACCACCCTTTGCCACCTATTGGCAATATGTATGGTTTGGCCGTTCTGCTTTTTTTCAGTTCAGTCAAAACTCTGAAGAACAAGTGGGTTAATATGATCTTTTCTGGAAAAATGCCAACACAAATTCCTGTCTGCGCCAACCATTGTGTTTGGTGAACGGTGTTGATGACGTCATATCCAGGAATGCCCCCTCAGCTTCTACAGGCCGCTCTCCTCCTCATTAGAATTTAAAGGTACAGACAAAGAAATGGCGCATGGGGATGGGGAAATATTATTGTTTGACTGGATAAAAGTGGCTGTAATTCTGCACCAAGGCTGAATTTCGAAAAGAGACTTCAGATACAGTATTAGGGGACCAACAAGACTGATATAAAAGCAAAAAAATAAATAAAATTCAATGTCAGGGGACCTTTACATAACATCTGCAGTTAGCGTTACCGCCACATAGAAGGTAAAACTGCCCACTCTGACCCGGCCAGACAATTTCAGAGTGCTGGAGGTTATTACTGAACACGCTGAGCGGCGTGTGGAGGCCGCTCATGAGGAACACACCGTCCAGCCTGGTGAAAGAATGGCGAATGTGTCCCTGTTCCCTCCAACAGACGGTCATATTAACTGCTGCTGATTGCCGCTTTGAGAGACAAAAGCCGACTGACAGAATGGGGTTATGATTTCTATTGACAGAGAACAAGGCGTCCACGAGAGAGACTCCCGCTTGTTCTTTCCTCCCCATTCTTTCCAGCGGCACCACAATACCTGACATGAGAGCTGCTTACACAGCAGATCACCATCGGAGCAGCGATGAGGGAAGCGCGTCACCGTGTACAGTAGCGGAGTGAACACAGCGGCGCGGCATGAAAGAGGGGCGGACTTCAAAACTGCCGCGGACGGAACGAGTGATTAGTGGAGGGCGGAGTGGTCGGGAAAAGCCTCTGCTGCATCAGGAATGCCTGAAATGCGCTGGGAACGCGGGTGGAGGGAGCGAGGGAGGGTGGCGAAGGACAGATGGGCCTCACAGCTTTTGTTTGGTTCTGCTGCGCTGGTAATACCTGGTATTCGCTTTCATCTAAAAAAAGGTGAGGCTCGGCACCGGCGCGGAGACGAAGAGCTCCAACATTCACAGACCTTCACACGGAACAACAACACTGACACACGGGTAATTACTATATGGCAAATCTGCAGATACCTCTACAGGAGACACGTATCATCTTACAGGAAGCCCCTGTTGCAGTGTAGGAACGTCCTGACTCACGATTCAGTCTGATCCAGATTTTTGATTCATGGTCGGTTCTAAATTGATTCTCGCCTCAGAAACTATTCTCAGTTCAATAAATCCATAAAGTTTTGTTTCCCATTTGAGGCTTCTTTTCTTCTCCCATTATTATACATTCTTCCCATTATTATATTTATATATTGTCATGATCCGGTCCGGAAGGGGTTACTCACGTTAGTCATGTGTAATGTTTCCTGATTGTGTTCACCTGTGTCTATTGTATAAAGCTGCCCTGTTTGTGTCTGTTCACCGTTGGGTTTTTGTTATGTTCACTAGTTACCGGATGTCTCCCCTGTCCTGTTCTTAAACCCGTGTATCGTGACATCCTTCTTCCTCGTCAAGTTTCGTCATCGTCTCAGTTCACCTGCCTCATCCTGCCAAATGCCGGTGACATATATTTTGGTTTCTGTGATTTCAAATTCTTTTGCACAAGGTGGCTTGATGGCCAAAACTGAACAGGAAGTAACAGCCAATGGGAAAAAGCCTGACACGGCCATGAGCAGAATCCTGATTTTAACAGTCCACAGTCCACTAGAGGTCTGGTGTGATGGGTGCCTTATGGAAACTGTGGGCCAATCAGGGTTGAGAGCTGACCCCAAGTAGGGCACTTAATGCAGCCCTGAAAATGGACCTCAAGAGAGGTCCCACAGGGTGGTTCCTGTAGACGAGACAAGCCCTGAAGCAGTCTCAGCCCCCGGAGTCTTGTGGGGGACGTGCAGAACCACATTCGTCTCTTCTCACACTTGCGGCGTCTGAGTAACATGACGCACCAGGGCTGTGAACTTCAGTGGGAGGTAAAGTAAAGCTGTAAATAGCTTTTGTTAAAAAGTGTTCCCGACAGCACGGCGTGGTCGGATATAGGAACCGAGTTCCCGGCCCACCTGTCAGAGGCAGGCATGTCTGTGGCGCAAATCTCCTGCTGACCCCATCTCCGCCGTGCACGCCCCGCCCTGACCGCGCGGCCCCGCTGTGGCCGCCCCCCTTCCGCCGCGCCGCGTCTGGACAGACTCTGGTTTCCATTTGCAGCTTATCGGCTGCCTGCACCTGGCCTCCGCCGACGCCCTGCATGTTACGCAACCGCGCAGCCGTGTGCACTAATCTGTGCGCGAACCAGAGACGAACACACCTGAAAGTGCAGAATCTGGACGAATTGTCCATTGGTCCTTCCTGCTCCCCTGAGCGTGCAGGCGATCTAGACGTAGGTGCTACTGACTATGCTCTCACTGTGATATCGATATCGCAGGATGGATGACACCCTCTCACTCACTCAGTTTCCATAACCGCTTAACACACACACACACACACACACACACCGACGAGTCAGGTCGGGTTCGGCCTCAATTTCTACCATGTTAGTCGGGTACAGAACGCGCAGTATCTATGCTTTCCGTGTGATTCGCTGCTTGTAAATTGGTCCCTGTGATTGGTAAAAGTCTTTTGCATGTTGTAAATTTCTGTTATTCAATGTTAACATTTAAGGAAAGAGTCATCAGGTGAGGCGTTTTAATTATCGCGAAAGCGGTGCGAAAAACGGATGCCGGGGAGGCAGCAATGGATGCCTGTCACTCTAGATCTCGCGGCGGCGATCTTTTGAAAGGCTGTACTTGTCGGGTCGGGTCACAACCTTGGACATGTGAGGTCACGTCGCTAACCGCCGAGCTTGGCTCAGAGCATGAGACCATCTGCACTACGCACGTAGGAGCGCGGCGCGTAGTCTGATTTCATTTCAAGTCGTTTTCTTCCCGGGGAGGAAGCGGTAATAAATTGCATCTTTGTGTTCGTGGTGCATGTAATGATCTTCATTCGGGGAGAAAAAAAACAAACCAATTCATCCAAACCAAACTTGAAAGGTGGAGGGGGTCATTTTAGAACGTGTATGAATCTTAAGATAATTCACCGAATATTAAGAGGCTGGGGTAATCAGAACAAGGCCAGGAGGGCTCACCACCATAAATTTTCTAAACGGAGTCATTCGAGGTAGGAAATAAAAAAAAAAAATTGTGAATGTGATTAGTTGCTCATCAATGCCCTGCAATTAATAAAGCCCAAATGCAGACTCTTAATGCTGAGAAAATGAAGCACTGCCAGTGTCTGGAGGTGGAGCTGATGTTCTTACTTACGGACGTTCTGACCGAGCGAGTTACCTCACATGAGGTGAACAAAACTCTCGCTTGTTAGCTGTCAAAATGGATCTGATCACAGGGAGGGGGCTATTTTGGTGCCTGGATGTTTAGTAAGTGGATGAAAGCAGGAGGTGGCAGATTTGTTGTTACTCAGAGGTGACGGGGCCGACGCGTCTCTAGGGACGACTTGGAAGCAAAACCGCAGTGGCAGTGATTGAATTACATCGTAATTATATCTACTATGTTTACTTATTTTCCTGTTTCTAACTTTTTCAGACTGACATATGTCTCTTTGTGTTTCCAGCCCGTCTCCGTTTACGTGAGTGAACAACATAACAAGCTTATTTCGGCCTATCGGCCCAGTTTGTCCCTGATGTCCAGTCCTGTTTGGAAGGAAGACAACGAAATCTTTCACCGGTGTCTGTCTTGGATCAGGAAGTCTCCCTGTATTATGTTTCTATTGGGTTATCCAGATTCGATTTACTTGTGTTTCAGTGTATGAATGCCATCCCTCGGGTGCCATCATCTTATGCTGGTTACTATTGGTTTTGGTTTGGTCAGCGTGCCTGTTTTCTGTTGTTTACAGGAAGGAGGACTATACTTGACAGCATTTTATTTGTATTGTTTTTGTTTAATAGTCAACATTAAAAAACTTGAATGCAGGTATAAAACACTTCAACGCTTCTTATCATTATTATTATTTCGTTTTTTTTTATTCAGATGAGATTCATTAAACATTTAAGTCTACACAGAAGTCTACACAATCCTCATTACTGGATTGAGGATAAGGAATACATGTCGGATATATTGGATTTCTGTTAAACTGAACATAATGGTGTTATAAAACAGGCCCTTTTACTTTGCAGTGTGCGCTGCAGATAATCTGCTTCAACTGATATTATCCATTGTGTAATTTCCATCATTGTCTGAATGGTGGAAATGAACATAAGTGCTCTAAGAGTAGAGATCAGCTGCAATAAAAGGTGACATAAGCGATGAGTCCTTCAGAATAACGAGATCTCCATCACGCTGGATTAAGCTGCTTTCCACGGCAGACACTGAACTTTATCTGCTTAGAGGGGATCGATCAGACCCTCCCTCCATCTTAAGCACCTCTAATTTCTTTTAAATGCTCACGGTCCTCTGACAAGACCCAACAGGAGCTGGAGCAGGCCTGTGGCCATCGTGGAATTGCACTTTTGAAGCCAGCCATGCCTGTCGGATTTCTTTCAACTGGCCGCTTGTGATCTCTACTGAAGCAGCTCGGAACGATTGAGCCGTCAGGGAGACGCGGTCGGCGTGACACCGTACAGACCTGCTGACAGCCTGGACCCCTCATGACCTCGGCTCGCGTGCTAACATCATCATTAGCACGCTTAATTTAGCGTGCTGGGTGCAGTGGGTTGACAGCAGTGGAAACTAACAGCACAATAAACACACACACACATACAAACACACATAAAACCACAGCTGCAGCAGTGACCCAATGTAACAATATCACTGCGGTAAAATCAAATATGAAATCCAGCCTTGACGTTTGATAACCAAATTACTAAAAAAAAGGGTACTAAAAGGTACTAAAAGTACCTGTTGTGGCTTTATCTCTTTCAAGGGCTTGATTTTTATTTCACAAACCTTTGGGCAATTTCAGTGTGTTACACAATGACAACAGTCATTAATGCTCTTCCAGGCTGTCATGCAGCTAGTCAGGATACTTTCTGATCAACAGCTTCTAGGCTTCCTTGCGCTTTTCCCACTCAGAGGCAGTCGGCTCCAGAGAAGTGACTCCCGGTAACTTGGAACTAGAAACTCTCTTTTTTTGTTGTCTTAAAATCTGGGGGAAATGACTTTGAATCATATTTTTTGTCCACTAATGTATTCAGGCGGCGCTTGCACACCCACATGCACATCAGATTCCTTAGATAAAAATCCTAATGGTCATTTGGACATGCTTTTAAAGATCCAGGAGCTCTGACTGGAGGCTAATTCCACATTTTTCATGGGGGGGTGATGCGTGGCCTGACAGATATGAATCAGCACGTGCAAGCATGCTCCAGACATATCTTGTTACCTCTCTCCTCCCTCATGTCTGAGGTAGAGCGACGGAGATAAGATGTACTGCACACACGTACGCACACTGGCCTGGGCCTGTCTATTTAACGACACCGATTCCACGAGAGCACAACAGCACGAACGACTGTCTACTTCCGACCATGGTCTGATGTATCCAGGGCAGCAGATGTGCTTTATAATGCAATATGTGTGCAAGTACCTTTTTTTGAGTGGCCATCAAATATGAGAATCTGCTATCATTCAAGCACACGTCGAAATCCGTTGTGTTCTGCATTAAGATAGTTACTACTACTACTAATAATAATAATAATAATAAAAACAGCTCTGGGCTTTTCCTTATATGGAACTGAGCGTCTAATATCAGTCGAGGTCAAGAGTCAATCACATATTTCTAAGTCTTCTGAATGACCTGCATCATCTTCATGCTAAGGGGTGATTAATGAGACTGTAAAAAAGATATATTTTGCATTTGATTTTTTTTTTTTCAAGTAGTGTGAAGTACCCAGACTTTATGATGTGAGAACTAAGCTATCAGAGAGATCCCATCAAAGCATGATGGGAAACAGAGCAGCCAGAAGACGTGCAGTGTTCCGCTGCCAGATCACTGTAATTGATGTGAGAACAGATTTGGAACAGGCAAAGGCCCAGAGAATGTACATCAAATTTGTTCTTCAAAAATTTAACGCAATTATTTTATTTCTAATTACACCATGTCACTCATAAAACCAATTATCTTCTGGATCAGTGGTCTGCTGAAAGGAAATTCACTACAGAACATTGCAGGACTTTGTCAGAATGACAAATTAAATCAGCAAAAGAGTTTGATGCTATGAAATACGAGAATCCCTGTCTTCCAGTCGGCCTCTCCTTATTCTGTGACTAAGCATTTATACCATTAAGAGATGTAAAACAAAACTGCAGAATCTGCATCATAAGTCAGTATAATATAGCAGTGTTGTGCTCTAAGGAACCTCTCATGTGTACATGTAAGGTGCATCTAGAAAGTATTGATAGTGCATCGCTTTTTCCATATTTTGTTGTGTTACAGCCTAATTCAAAAATGGATTCAATTATTATTTTCATCAGAACTGGTTTCCTGCAAACATGACGCCTGGCATTCACACCAAAGACTACAATCTTTCTCTCATCAGACAAGAGAATGTGAGAGTCCTTCAGGTCCCTTGTGCCTTTTACTACTTAATGGCTTCTGTCTGGCCACTCTTCCATACAGGCTTGATTGGTGGATTGCTGAAGAAATGGTTGTCTTTTCAGAAGATTCTCCTCTGTCCACAGAGGACCTCTGGTGAAGATCTGTAATTGGGCCTAAAAAGGACCCAACACGAACCCGACAGAGCCCAAGCCCAACAGAATCCCAACCCAACTTCTTTAAATGTCTGGCTATGAGCGCTAGACTGGGCGTGTACTGTGTGATTTTTCCTGGTTGTTTCCTGTTGTGGGGTAAACACAACTGTATGAATTCATGTGCACACGCTGTACGGCCCGGTGCGACCTGACTGCTCACACTACATGACCAATATGAACACAAAGAAGAAGAACCCACAAAAGCAGGATTCTTTGGCTATTTGGTATGCAGAAAGATCCAAAAAGAAGCAGCGGTACGTATGGCTACACTTTCAGAAGAGGGGGGGTCACAAAAATTCATTTCGATTTACCACTATAAATAACTTTTCTCCCTGTTGTTCCAGTCATAAGTAGGTGAGATTCCATGTGTTGCTACTTGTGCTTCGGTTCTGTGCTTGCACAGTACAAACCTCGTGACGGGCGAAGAGATCAAACAGGGAGGGGTGAATCGGTGATCATATATCATGTACAATGTACGATATGTGATGCACAACCAAGGCCGATTCGGCCAGACTTGAGGACTTGACCAATCACCGAAACAAATGTCCAAGCAGCAATTCACTATAGCCCGTAAATTCGTGTTTGCTGACCGATTATTCACCCCTCAGGCCAAGAATTACAGCTCTACTATGGAGCTCTGTCAGAGTGACCATTGGGTTCTTGGCCACCTCCATTCTCCCCCGATCGCTCAGTTTAGGTGGCCGGCCAGCTCCAGGAAGAGTCCTGGTGGTTTTCAACTTCTTGCACTTACGGATGATGGAGGCCACTGTGCTCATTGGGACCTTCGGGAATTCCAATGAACTGTTTTTTCACAGGTGGACTCCGCTTAAGATGCTGTGACTACGTATGTGCATGTGCTTTATCAGTTTTGTAATTTTAATAAAAATAATACATTTTAGAATTTGCCACTTGCACAAGACCCCGAATCATGTCGCCTTATCGCATCACGCAGAACACGTGAACAGATTCATATCTTGGAGGCTGGTGCTGTGTGTCTGGAAAAATCAAGAAATCGGTCAGCATCAATTGCTCCTGGTCTGCATGGAGTCGGTGTTTCATTTCATCTTGGAGTAAATGTGGACTGTTAGCGGTAAAAAAAATGCAGGCCTGACAGAAAGGCTGTTTTTTTGGGGGTTTTTTTACAGAAATAAATCTCTGTTGAGATTAGTGCCATGTCCCTGTCATCTGGATCGCTTTAAAAGCCCTCAGCCCAGTGCTGTGCTAAAATGAGATGTGAGAGCTGGAGTGCTGCCATTGAAGCGCCTAGACAGTAAAAACACAATCATGAACGCTGTCTGTGTGACACAGAGTCGGGAGAATAAAAGGCGTGCACTGCTTCATTATGAATCGGGCATCATTAGGCAATAACTCAGGCTGCTCCTGTAATCTCATGGTGTCCACTCATAAGTCATCTGGGATCAGGAGGGAAAAGCATTAAAACCATGCACATCTGAATATAATACGAAGACATTAAATAAATAAAAAATGCTTTGTTAAGTTATCTATGAATAACAATGGATCAATAAATGCTTAAGACCAATGTTTAAAAAAAACTGTAGATACTTCTAAACAGTTATAGCAGATACATATTATTTTGATACACGGTGGAACCCCTTGGCATTTGTTTTTGTCTTAGACAATTTTCTAAAAAGGCTGAATAACTCAAATGGAATCTGGACAAATTGAAAAGCAAAATAAAGAAAAAAGATTCAGTAGATGTTGGTAGCATGTACATAAAAAAAAAAGTGAATTCATGCAAAAGCATCCCCCCAATTTGCCAATTTACCCCCATCCCCCTCTCAAACCATCTGATGATGACAGTCCACTTGCCAGGAGATGGAACTGAAACAGGAAAACATGAGCACTGTCTCAAAGCACAAAACAAAAGAACATACACCTACACAGATGCATCTGTGGACAGAACACATTACATTTCAATGCAGTGTTCCAGTGAAACCTTCCGCCATTAACAGTCATGTGATCTATTAGCGATCTACTGGGTAAAGAAGTAGACCTACAATCAGCAGGTTGTGGGTTCAAATCCCGATCACCCTTAGTGAGCAGTGGGGAGCCATGAGTGTGTGGGGACCATGATGGGTTAAAAGCAGAGGACACATTTCGTTGTGTGCGCTGTGTGCTGTGCTGTGTATCAATGACAATCACTTTCAGTGGGCAGCCTTGAAAGATGCCGATGCTTTGCCCAGTGGCACCTCAGTGGCACCTTGGCGGTTGGGGATTCGAGCCGGCAACCTTCTGATTACGGGGCCGCTTCCTTAACTGCTAGGCAACCACTGTCCCTAGGCCACTACCAAGGGTGACGGGTTAAAAGCAGAGGACACATATTCAGAGGACACCGTGTGTTGTGTTGTGTGTCACAATGACAATCACTTCATTCACTTATAATTTTACTCACACTTGCGACGTGGGCATATTCTAGTGATGAGTGCCTGTGCAGAACACAAGCCTGGGTTCTAGTATTCAACTAAAGCATATCATGATTATTATATTGTCAACATGAATGCATGTGTCAATGTCCCTAATGGCTTGCCATTGAACAGTCTGTCACGTGCCTTGGGTCTGCTCATCATTGGTCCATGCTGGTGTGTGTGTGTGTGTGTGTGTGTGTGCGTGCGTGTATGTTCAGTGGTTCACTGTGCAGTGTTGGCAGACATGAAAGATGTTGAAAGTGCTTTTGAATTAATGATGGTAATGATCCGGTTGGGCTGCTGTAAGATTTTCAATTCCTTGCAGCTGATGAGTGCCCATTTTCGTCTGTAGCAGACGTTCCTGGTGAAGTGTGTAATTTCTCCTTAAAAATGATAAAAATTGAAAGGCCATTGTAGTGTATGTCACCACAGATCTTCACTGCCTCATTTCCACTATTCCATCTAGGTTGAATAATAAAATGTGATTCTGCTGCAGGCCCAGTGGCACATATGGCTTCATCAAACACAGCAAGCAAACATAATCCATATGACAATTTCATATAACCATATAACAACATACCTTCAGAGGTATATTGAAGTCTTGGCTTGACTGGTCAGGGTTCTTTTGGCAACAAAAGGGGGACCTACTTTAACGAGTCTTAATGTTTCGGCTGATCAGTCCTAAATTAATATTCTTAGCTTGAAACTCATTCATTTCCCACAGTCTGTACACATATGCAATTTCTCCATCAACATGTGGACTCTCCGATGAGAGGGAAAAACACACTGGATCTTGTTCACACAAACATGCAGACCAGCTGGCAGAGGCTCTCAGTGACATCTTGAACATCTCAATGAGCACCGCTGTTGTTCCAACGTGTCTCAAAGGCCACCACCATCGTGCCCGTACTGAAGAGGTCTTCAGTGTCAAGCCTTAATGACTACCGTCCCATTCCACTTACACCCATTATGGTGAAGAGGCTGGTCATGAAACCTATGAAGACCCTGCTGCCCTCCACCATGGACCCACTGCAATTTGCCTATAGTGAGAACCGCTCCACAAACGATGCCATCGCCACCACCCTGCATCACGAATGAAGTTCATAGACTTCAGTTCAGCGTTCAAAACCATCATGAAACTGAGCCTGCTGGGCCTGAACACCTCCCTTTGCAACACCTCCCTTTGACTTCCTGACTGAGAGACCTGTATGTTGGCCACTTGTTTTGATATCCAAGGCTATATTTGTGAGTACACTATTGTTGTTTTTTTTGTGGGTATGTTCTTCATTGTTCCAAATTTATGTTGATGAATAAAAGTTTAAGTCATGATATTGGAAAGTAGTATGTGGTGGCTGTACTCATAATCGGAAGGTTGGGGGTTCAAACCTTCAGATTATGAAAGTGAAGTTATTGTCATTGTGATACACAGGACAGCACATGGTGACACAATGAAATGTGTCCTCTACATTTAACCATCACCCTTGGTGAGCAGTTGGGCAGCCATGAAATGTGCCTGGGGAGCAGTGTGTGGGGACGGTGCTTTGCTCAGTGGCACCTTGGCGGATCGGGATTGGAACCGGCAACCTTCCGACTATGGGGCCGCATTCTTGGGGCTGACACCACTGTCCCACTTCCTAGGCTGCCACTGCCCCTTTTCTGTAAATAATTTGGCAAATAGGACTTATGACATATTGTACCACTGCAAATATACCAGTATATATTTCATACAGGATAATGTGTTGTAATTATATAGTCAGGTGATGCATTTATGTTGCCTAGCAATAACAATTAAAACTTTTTTCAAGGAATTTTATGTAATTAATGTGGCTTGTAAAGGTTGCTCCAGCAGTGAAGTGAAATAGAGTTTTATCTGGAGAGGGTTACCTTGGCCACTCCAGATAGCCTTTATTACCTCAAACCCACAACAGAATCTTAATGCGCTTATAACATACTCTGCTCAGGTGTAATTACTCACAAGCAGAGTGCAGTGTTTACCCACCAAGAGAGCCCAAATTAGACGCCCAGAGATTGATTAAGGCATGAGGTCTTAATCAGGAACTTTCTTTCTACAAGATAATGAAAGTAGAAGAGAAGATAATGAAAAGGTGCGCACGAAGACACTGCAGTTTATCTATGTCACACCACCTGCTTCAGTACCATGGACTCACATGCCTGGGATTTTGACCCACCATTTTCTCTTTCTCTCCACATGTGTCCCAATGTGTAAATATTGCTGCTCTCAAGTCATTAAACAAATAATTAATCACACATTTTCAATTATATGTATATAGCTGCATTAATTGTGACAGCCCTAGTAAATGCACCTCTATGTTGTGCCTACAACATGGCAGCGTGGCGTAAGTGCTTGATACTGAATGATACAGATTATTATCAAGTGTAGCTAAAAGTTAAATCAGATGCTGCATTTTCAATTTCCTGTTCCACTTAATGTTGTCTGGAATAAAAATGAGTTTGGGGATGGTGATTAAAATCTATTCATCTTGTAGAACAAGTTACCTTGATCACCTGACAACACCTTTGACAACAGATTCAGTTACGGAACTCCATCTAGTGGTGCTTCTTTACATAAATTTGAATACAAATAATCCTTTACGGCTACGTCTACATCAGCATAAGTCTGAAAAATGGATACAAATGTGGAAATTGATCAGCCTGGGTTAGAAATGATTTGCTGGCTGTTTGAACTCAAAGTCAACTGAGACTGAGGCTTCTTCGTACTTGCTGATACGCCGGGTGGAGGTGCCAGGCAGGCTGGGAACAGGGGATAATGAAGTGAGAAGCTGTTGACACATGCCCCTTTCGCTCGCACACACACACACACACACACACACACACACACATACTTTCTGTCTTTAAACGGAACCTCTCGTTATGTGTGTGAAAGAGGAGTTAAGCCGCTGACAGCAGGACAGCAGTAGGCAGCTCGGCTACGACGTGCTGAACTGGGCGCAGAGGCGCTGTGGGAAGCCTCGGGGTTCCAGCCAACAACCTGCTGCCAACAGGAAGGACACAAGGAGAAGAAACGTTCAGGCTTCACCCCACACGCACACTCCCACACTGATTCACACGTACATGCACAAACACACTCAGGGGTTGGAGAGGACCGGGGCTTCAGTCTCCACCTCTCGACGGGTGGTGCAGGCCGAGAGGGGATTGTGGAGGAGAGGAAGAAGAAGAAGACGAAGTGAGAAGAATCTACAGCATCCCACTGTGTGACTGAGAGCCAAAAATAGACCAGTAAAGGGAGACATGTGGTCTCCAGCCACGATCAGCACACTGCCGGACGTTCTGGGAAAATAATTCCGTCTTTTCCCAATGCTTGTGAATTGAACTGTAAATTGAGAAGGGCCTGGCATGGTGAAGTACACTTATGAAACTCCAGAGCATATCATGCACACAGTGCATGTATCTTGACCTCACGGATAAATACTTGTTTTCCATTATGGTGCATAAAAAAAGTAAGTTTCACAGTTCATCTGACCCAGAAGGTGTCACAGGAACAGAAAGCAAGAGATTAGTACATTTTTTTTTATTCACATCACACTCACGAAACGGGGAAGGGAAGGAACACTGTGTCATGGGGCTCACTCCACTTATGCAAACACAGCCCGTTAGACACACGCTCACGAGACCCCAGTGACTTTTTACAGCAAACCAATACCAGGGCGGCACTGCTGTAGGCACACATCAAAGGGGGCGTGGCCTGTATTCAGAGCCCTGGAGCCGTACGAGCTCCACCGTGACAGCAGGAACTACACGGCAAAGATAACTCACTGGTCAGAGTAGGACTTTTTGCAGCCAGAGTTTGAAATGCCATGATGGTGATATCACGACTGTATTAAAAGCATTAACTCCGCCCACATTCCAAGGTTTGGAATGGAAAAAGACAACGTTCCTATGGAGGGCTGTACAGCACTGCAGCCTGAAGTCTGCCGAACCCAAAAAATCCCCGCGTGCCTCAGGCTGAGGGGAGGCCATCCTTCGTCACAGCAGCCAGCCTGCAACCGTGCTAATGTCAGCTCTGTCACCGGCACCTTCACACAGCAACAGATGGGCCTGAGCAAGGCGCTTCCACGCACACACACACACACACGGACACGTGTGTGTGCGCTGATATGCCCATACTGTGAGAAATCTGCACACCCATGAATATCATACTGCGCGGTGAAAACAGAAGACACGCTCAGGCGAGATCAAAGCAGCCATACTGTGCTGGAGTGAGACACACACAAGCCCACACACTAATAAACATACGTAAACAGAGACCTCGTGTGAAAATGGCTCCACGAGCAAGTTTCTTCAACAAACTCTGATGAAACGGATTAAAATAAGTTATCATAGAGGTGAGGACATTTCTTCGTTCCTCGTGCAGCAGACTTGCAGTAGGGTTAGCTGGAAGTAAAACACTATGTCAGGTTTTTTTTTTGGTTTTTGCATATTATTTTGGAATATAAAGACTTCGGCAGGTTGTTATTAATGTGGCAAAGCTCTTCTTCCGACCCAAAAAACAACTCATTTATTCTGCATAAAAATCTCATCCCATTCCAATGCCACGGTAACTAAATAAAATACAATCCTAAATACAGAGTACACTGAAATGCATCAAGGATGGTGCAATGCTGCATGAATTGTGTATTTGAATCACAATCAACCTGAATTGTGAGGTCAGTGAAGTTTCACACAACTGGCACACGTGCGCGCACACACGCACACAAACGAGTAATAAATACATAAAAAAGACTGTGTAATGTAATGTCATTCTGCACAGTATGCATCATCCTTTCATTCTAACAGTGTACTTGACTGATTTTAAACACCAGTCATTTTAGCTCTTATTTTAATAAAAGTGCACCCACACTACTTAAACTACTTTTCAGCAGTCCTGAAGTAATTGGAGGCAGTGGCACTGCCAATATAATTTTGGTATTATTATAAACATTTACATTTACATTTACGCCATTTGGCAGACGCCCTTATCCAGAGTGACTTACAACGTGCTTTCAAGTTACCATCGATGAAGAGATCAATTCCGGTTCACTAGGACACCAACTATGAATACATCTATTTTATTCACTCTGTTGTAGATTCTGTACACAAAGTTCGACAACAAGAAAATTACAATTTAATCTAAATATTCTTTAAAGAGGAAGGTCTTGAGCTGTCGTTTGAAGGTGCTCAGTGACTGAGCTGTTCTGACCTCGAGGGGAAGTTCATTCCACCACCGAGGGGCCAAGACGGAGAAGAGTCTAGATGAATGTTTTCCTTTTACCTTCAGAGATGGAGGGACCAGCAAGCAGTACTGGAGGCTCGGAGTAAACGAGGTGCAGTGCGAGGTGTAATAAGGGCTGTGAGGTAGGATGGTGCTACTCCATGTTTGGCTTTGTAGGCCAGCATCAGTATTTTGAACCTGATGCGTGCAGCTACTGGGAGCCAGTGGAGGGAACGTAGCAGAGGGGTGGTGTGGGAGAATTTGGGAAGGTTGAAGATTAGTCGTGCTGCTGCATTTTGTATTAGTTGTAGAGGTTGGATGGTACATCGTGGTAGACCAGCTAGAAGGGAGTTACAGTAGTCCAGTAGTGAGATTACTAAGGACTGAACCAGTAGTTGGGTGGCCTGGGTTGACAGATAGGGCGGATTCGTCTGATATTGTAGAGAAGGAATCTACATGAGTTGAGTTGAGAAAGAGAGTTGGTTGTCTATTGTTACCCCAAGGTTGCGGGCTGTTGCAGAAGGAGAGAGCTGCAAGTTGTCTAGGTAAATAGCAAAATCCTGATGTGGTGAATGGAATGAATATTAGTTCAGTTTTGGTGGGATTGAGTTGGAGGTGATGGGCTGCCATCCAAGACGAGATGTCGGTTAGACATGCAGAGATTTTGGAAGCAGCATGTAGATCAGAGGGAGGAAAGGAGAAGAGGAGTTGTGTGTCGTCAGCATAGCAGTGGTAGGATAATCCATGTGAGGAAATGACCTCACCTAGTGATCTCGTGTAGAGGGAGAAAAGGAGAGGACCTAGCACCGAGCCTTGAGGGACACCAGTGGAGAGTCTACGTGTGGTAGAGGTGGATCCTTTCCAAGTCACTTGGTAAGATCGCTCATCAAGGTAGGAAGCAAACCACTGCCATGCTGAGCCCCGAATTCCAAGCCTCTTCAGGATTGACAAGAGAGTCTTGTGGTTAACGGTGTCAAATGCAGCAGATAGGTCGAGGAGAATAAGAACTGATGACAGTTTTGCCAATCTGGCTGCATGTAGCTGCTCAGTAACCGCCAAAAGGGCAGTCTCGGTGGAATGAGCTGTTCTGAAGCCAGACTGGTTAGAATCCAGGAGGTTGTTCTGTGATAAATGGAGTGATAGCTGGTTGTAGACACAGCGCTCAAGGATTTTGGATAGAAATGAGAGGAGGGAAACTGGTCTGTAGTTGTTGATGTCTGTAGGATCAGCAGTGGGTTTCTTTAGGATTGGAAGAACCCTGGCTGTTTTAAAGGCGGATGGTACGTGGCCAGATGAGATTGAGCTGTTTATGATATAAGAAATGAAAGGGATGAGGTCAGGGGAGATAGTTTGAAACATTGCAGAAGGTATTGGATCTAGTGGACAGGTGGTTGGGTTACCTGTGGATATAATCTGAATGATTTCATCAGATGTGAGCTTAGAAAATTTATTTAGAGTAGTTGTCGAATTTTCAGAAGAAAGAGTAGGATTAGTGGTGGAGAATGTCTCACAGATTTTTTCAATCTTCCCTGTGAAGAAGTTGGCAAAATCATCAGCTGTTAAGGAAGTTGGGGCAGGGGGAGTCGGAGGGTTGAGTAGGGATAAGAAGATGTTGTGGAGTTTTTGAGGGTTGTGGGCAGAGGCTTCTAGTTTAGCTTTGTAGAAAGCAGTTTTAGCAGCAGTGAGGTTAGTGGAAAATTTGCGCAGAAGATTCTGGTAATACAGTAGGTCTGAGTCAAGTTGAGATTTCTTGTATTTTCTCTCCGCTGCTCGAAGAACTCTTCGATTGCTACGCAATGTATCGGAGAGCCAGGGCACAGGGGGAGAAGTCCTTTTGGGTTTAGTTGATAGAGGACAGAGTTGATCGATGGAAAGGGAAAGTGAGGAGAGGAGAGAGTTAGTAGCGGTAAGGAGAAGAATGAGTCAGAGTTTGGGAGATGTGAAAGAATGCAGGAAGATACCGATGAAGGTGAGACAGTATGAAGGTTTTGTCTAATGATGGATGGATGGGGGACAGTTGTGGATCCTGTAGGTACAGTGAGTGTAAAGGTCAGAAAGTGGTGGTCAGAGATGTGAAGGGGAGTGGAAGAAAGGTCAGAAGTTGGAGAAGGACGACTGAAGACCAGGTCCAAGACATTCCCTCCTTTGTGTGTGGGAGAGATGTTGCTGTTGGTCAAGGAAAAAGAGTGGAGAAGGGGAAGAAGGCAGGATGATTGGAGCTGGGCTGATGGAAGGTTGAAGTCACCAAGGAGAGTTAGGGGGGTTTCTAAAGAGAAAGTGCTGAGGAGAGTGTCCAATTCATCTATAAAGGGCCCAAGTGGCCCTGGAGGGCGAGACTGCATGGAATTCGAAAGAAGAGATGCTAAGATGTGTCAGAGGCATTGGTGTGAAGGACCAATTTCTAGATATTAAAAGACCAGTACCCCCTCCTCTCCCAGTTTTTCTAGGAGTGTGGGAGAACATGTAGGCAGAAGAGAGGGCAGCAGGTGTAGCCATGTTCTGTGGGGATATCCAGGTCTCTGTTAGTGCCAGGAAGTTTAGGGAGTGGAGAGTAGTGAGACCAGAGATAAAGTCAGCTTTTTAACAGCGGATTGACAGTTCCAGAGCCCACCTACCACCCTTGTTTGAAAAGTAGATGACAGGGTGGGGTAGATGAGGTTGTTTGTAACAGAGCCTCTGCAGCGTGAGTATGTTTTCCTGGGCCTGTAGGAGACAGTTACTGGGATGGTTTTCAGACACATGGTTACTGTGTAGAAAAAGGTTAAATGGAGGTTTATGGAGAGATGCCAGGTTTGAATTTGACAGATGCTGCTTTTCCCTATAAATGGTACCTAAAATCTAGATCCTTCCCTATAAATCCCTAAGTCCAGCCCCCTAATTTACATCTCAGGGAACCCGAAACTATCAGTGATTGACCAGCTGAGTATGATAATGATGCCAATCACTTGGTGCTGTTTAAAACACAATCTACCTTTCAAATACACACAACACAATTGATACTGCTACACAGTCCTACAGCTGAGCTTACAAATAGACAGTAAACAAAATCTAGATCCTACCTTTCCAGAAGAGACTAATACAACGATGGACAAGAAGCACTCTTGTCCATCGTTGGACAATCGTATAAAGATAGGAGGAGGCAGCATATAAGTTACTGATTTAAAGAAAATAAAGATGGAATACAAGAAGAAAGAAAAAAAAATCTCTTAAAAATCACAAAAGGAAGGAACACTAGATCCAGCTGTCAAACTAGGTCAAATTCACAGATAAATTTGATATTTACAGATTTTTTTTTCTAGATTAAATTAGTGTCCAAAGAATGTGATAATAATGAATAATTACATATTTACAAATTAAAATACATACCAATGTAAATACAATTACACTATTATATTGGTGTGTTTATGAAGTAGTAATCAGTAGTAATATTGGCCCATTAAGAAATTTACAAAATATCCTATTTATCAACATAGGAATATAAAAAACATTAATCAATCAATTTTTCAATAAACTAATAATGATTAATAAAAAATGTCCAGATGCAGAAGGTCCATTGCAGAAACATCCCAACCATGTTGCACAGGCAACCCGAATCGACCCACCATCTTCATATAAATGACTAAAATGAATGTCATGTCATATATCAGACCCCCCATAGGAAGTAAACAAAATCTCACTGCATTAATTATCTTTATCTTGACATATAATGAATCACTGAGAATAACACGTTAATTTTGTCAGCCCTAATTGAAAATTTTTCATTATTTCAGGTTAAGAGTGAGTAGAGACCATGTCTCATACATTCTCTTTCCTTCTTCCAACACAAAATCAACACAAGAACTCCCACTACTGCAGTCACAGTGATGAAACAGATCATTCAGAGAAAGGCTCTGGAGCTGGTGGTGTAAATCACTCATTTTTTTTATTCACACACAATGCTCTATGGTAGAAAATGAGCCTGGCTTTGTTCACTTTTTAAAAACTATTGACAGTGCCTTTTTCCCATTGGCGATGAGCGATAATTAGCTGAAGCTACCCAGGCATGGTCTTCAGATCTCGTCATCACGGCATTGTGCTCTTGTCAGGAAGTGATATGAATTTCTGCATCACCCTCCCTGAATGTGAAAAAAGTCCCATTGGGTGAAGATGAATTCACCTCCGGTTGTGGTAGGAGATACTGGATCCCAGACGAGCAAAAGCACATGCTGGTGCTTCACGTCTTTGAAGGGCATTTAGTAATGATCAGCTCTGACTATGCCATTCCACTCACCTCCGCTCATTTGCATATTTTACACTTCCTCCCATTCCCCGACCGCTTATCAGAGCGTGCCAGCGCTCTGACGGATGGAGACACGATGTAACGGGGGATTGCTGATGATGGCCAACCCTTCATTCACAGCAAAAGCCTGTCCTTATCTGTGTCTTCAGAAGAGGGGGAAGAAAGTCTCTCTCGCTCTCCATTCCCTTGGTATTTCAAAAGATTTTTTTTTACTGCATGGTGGCTTCTTTTAAATGTGGTCGGCATTTTTAAAACTCCATAAATACAATGATCAGCCATAACATTATAACATGACTATCTTACAATGACACCTGGCAGTTGGTGGGATATATTAGGCAGCAAGAGAACATTTTGTCATTGAAGCCAGATTGTGATGGCGGGATGGCTGGGTCACAGCATCCCCAACACTGCAGTTTTTGTTAAATGTCACCAGTCTGCAATAGTCGGGACCCAATAAAAGTGGTCCAGGGAGAGAAAACCAGTAAACCAGCAACAGGGTCATGGGCCAAGCCTCATTACTACATGTGGGGAGTGAAAGCTGACCCCCGCTGTGCCCTGTAGTAGCAATTTGAGCTACAGTGGCTTATTGTGTCTGGAGCTGCATAGTGATGACCCAAATCTGTTATGATCTTGAATGCTCACCTGAATATCGGTACTGATCCACAGAGCGATGGGAGAAGGCCAGTAGGATCAGTTGCTGACAGCTTGGTACCAGAAAGCACAGGACAGAGGCCATGACCGGCCAAAGCTGTTTGGGCAGCAAAATATTAGCTTAATATTAGGAGGGTCATATTGTTCTGGGTGTTACATGTTTATCTTGATCTTTTCTGCATGTCTTCACAACAGTGGACCAACTAATCAATGTGCTTTATTTTTCAGCATCAACTAGTACAGAATCATGAAATTCCTTGAACAACGTAGGTTCCCACAGCTTCACTCTAGATTCCATAGGCTCCAGAATGACAGCAGGAATTACAGTGGTGATGACAGACAGGTCATCGAAACCATCAGGTTCTATGTTCTCTGTTATTATCTGCAGAGGGATGAAGAGCACTTTAGAGCTCCTGTCAGAGACATCCAGAGGGCACCAGGTGCTGTTAAAAAGTGAGGAGCACAGAGCAGCTTTGAACCAAGCCAGTGTTAGAACAGCTCAGCTTTGGGGAGTTTACCCACAAGCCCTTGTTTTCTCTCTTCTTCTCAGCAGCATGGTACTAATGGAACATTGCTGAAAAGCCAGTCCTCTTCATAGCAAATGAATGGACATGTGAACAAATACAGACATAAAACACATTCTGTTTCACTGATATCAATGAGCTGGTGAGATGGAGGGGGATAAAACACGATGTGTTTCGGCTTCATTAAAGGAACAAAAAAAGCTTACAAAGCATATGACCTGTTGCGCTGTCAAAAACTTATCGACAGTGTCTGCTTAGATCAGCATTAGAGAGGGGAGCTGCTGCCAGATGGTTCCAGGCGGTTCTACGCAGCCGGTGAAACGTAACTGTCCAACTATATCAGAGCTCATTACCTAGCAGTTACAGACGGGGATCCAGCCCTTTATTCCTCAGCAACTTCATTAGGCCCCTTTACACCAGTCTGGCACAAAGATAGCCTTCAACTATGTCATATAATGTCAGTTTAATTTTCAATAGTGACATAAAAACACTTAAGTTAATAATAAGTTAATAAGTTAACACCATGGTATAAACTGATGCCAATTTATTTACTGTGTTTTACCAGTCTTGTGATAAGAGATGACTTTAATAGCTTTTAATTGATAGATTATTGAAAAGTCAACAAATCAGATTATAATCAGCCAATAGCAACTGTGGTATATATATAAAAAAAATTAAAAAGCATTTTTTAAAGGTAAATTACTAGTGGTGGGCCGTTATCGGCTTTAACGTGCTGCGTTAACGTGAGACTCTTATCGGGCAATAAAAAAAATATTGCCGTTAATCTATTCACAAAGTTGGGTTGGGAGCTGGGTCTATACTACGCAAGCTATTGTGCCGGAGTTAAATGGTTACACTAGATTTATAAGTATATTTCTTCTTTCTTGTGTCTTTTATTTTCTTATTTTCTAAAGACTTTTATTTTGTTTTTGAGACCCGGTTCAGGTCTCTTGGACACATAGCGTGAGTTGTGAGAGGTGCGTGGGGTTTATGTGCAAAAAGTTATTTCTTTCATTTCAATTTATGTACATACTTTGCATGTGTGTTATTTTGTGAATTTTTTTTATGTTCTTTTAATACTGTATATTGTAGAGAGGTGCAGAAAGACACAATGTTCTGACGAGACCTTGCTTTTTGTACAGAATACACTTTGCACAGAAAATCTCTTGGGTGTCAGCTCATCATTTTTGGTTCAAGAAATGAAATAAAAAAATTACACAACGCAGAAGAAGAACCGCTACACTATGATGACTTTCACCTTGATATTTTAGCGCGGATGTATACCTAGCCGAATTGCACTGTAGGGGGCGAGAACGAGTCTTCGAACTGTGAAATTACCACATCAAATGTGACGTGGTAACATGGATGCAGCTATTTAACTGAATAAACAGTTGGTAAACACAAGTACATCTTATTGAATATAATTTATTTTATGTGATGCATTTTGTGATGCAAGGTGGTAGTAGCCTAGTGGGTAAGACACTCGCCCGTGAACCAGAAGACTCGGGTTCAAATCCCACTTACTGCCATTGTGTCCCTGAGCAAGACACTTGCTCCAAGGAGACTGTCCCTGTAAATACTGATTGTAAATCGCTCTGGATAAGGGCGTCTGATAAATGCTGTAAATGTAATGTAAATGTAAATTTTGGAAACAGGAGATGAGCCTGTTCTCAAAGACTTACTTTTAGTCATTATTTGGGTAGCACACATATCAAATGATCCATTTTAATATAGATTAATCTAGATTAATTCCAAGATTACAGTGAGATTAATCTAGATTAAGAAAATTAATCTATGCCCATCTCTATAAATTACACATTAAAAAATCAACTAGTCCAAAGTTTCTCCAATGAAGACAGGAACCCCTATTTATTCAGAAGTTTCCTGATTTTTTTATATATCATTGTAAAGAAATTTTATGAGTAAGATAAGAATTATTATAGAATTATTATATATTATTTGTTGTGTTCTTGTTGTTTTTTTTTAACCATCAGATGAACAGTGATATATCTGATGTGGCTCTGCCCTCCCAGTACTAACCTGTGTGTCAAATGCAGCTGATGGTGAAGAATTGAGTAACCGAATGTATGCCAAGCAGAAAAAAAGATAAAAGTCAATGCCAGATGGTGCTTTTGCAAAATTCAACAGAAGGTTTAACCAGAATCCTAGAAAACACTATTCGTTGCTGTCACGGCCAAAACCTGACCTTGAGCTTGCCTGCCCCATTTGCTTCCCCACCTTCCTGCCACCCTAGACATCCTCCCGTCCAGCCCATGCTCCCGAACCGTCCCTAAACCAGCCGTATTCCTGTTCTTCTCTGACCCGGTGCTTCCCACAGAGCCAGAGCTTCCTCCCCGCCGTGTTGCGGCGCGTCCGCTGCTTCCTTCCCATCCTCACTCACCGCCAGTCTCCTCCTCACAGACCAAATGCCTCCAGTCCTCCTCCCCGGCTCGTCCAGTGTCCTCTCCATGTACGACGACTTGTCCCCTCACTCCAAGCATGTCTGCAAGTGCGTCCCTGAATTCGCTCTGTGACAGTTACTTTACAATTTGACTTACAAGTTTCGGATATTTTAGTTTAACAATTTGATCTAATAGTCAAATGACTCACTGATGAAATGGTGGATTCTGGTTTGAATCACACATTGGTGTTTCCCTGCCCACAAGAGACTAGATCACTAGATCGACTTCATGGTTAGACTTTAGGAACAAAGACTTTGTATTGGCTTTATTAATGGCAAAAGCAAGACAGCACATGTATCACATCTGGTGAAACATACATATGTCACGTCCATGCGGGCATGACGTGGCGGGTGAACGTAGAGGAGGACGAGGAGTGACGAGGAACGAAGAATGAAGGACGCTTTCACCTGACATCACGGAACAGGGGTTTAATTGGTGAATTACAGGACAGGGGAGACATCCGAGACGAAGACACTGGTGAACATAGAACATAACTTCAAAGACCTGACCGCGGACAGAAACGAACAGGGCAGCTTTATACAATTAACACAGGTGAAAACGATTAGGGAACATTACACAGGACAACAATGAAACTCCGGTCCAGATCCTGATCCTGATCCGGACCGGAGTAACCCCCATTTCGGACCGGATCCTGACAACATAGGTATCCAGAAGTCAGTCACATGTCACACCTCAACATATCGAGGACTCCCCAGAACCTCTGCTAATGTCTATATGTCCATGGCCACACCCCAGATGATTCTGTGCAGTTTGACCTGTCCTTGTTCTATGCAAATCCATTAAACTCCAACCATATTTACAAGGAAAGTAACTAAATGCTTTTGTAAATGCTAAAACATGCTTTTGAAAGTCCACCTGCCATCTGCCACGCTTCAGTAATGTGAGTTAAGATGGAGGCAGGTTCTCCCTTTTCTGCTGAAAATGTTGCTGGTCTGTTGTAACAGCCGTGCTTTAGGCCACAGTCTCTTTCAGAGAGTGGAATACAATCAGCCATCTGCTCTATAACCTCGGCAAAGAAATGCTCTCCATGCGCTAATGGAAAGTTGCATCTGTGAATAGACACAGGTATGGTGGGGTCAGCAGTCAGTTCACTGCGGGGGTGGAGCCTTCCTCACCATGAGGAAAGGGAAAAGTGAGATATGTCGTTTACCTGCAGGCTGTTACTAGAGGTTCTAACAGCAGCATCGGCTGGGAACGACGTGGGTCATAGGTTAAATCCTGCGAACCCTCATAGGACTGGAGAACAGGAAGACGACCTGAACAGGCATCCACAAAATAAGCCGCAAAAATTTCCACATGACGAAAAAGTCATTAAAAACTCATTCCAAAGAGTACAATATGTTCCACGAGTATGCATATATATATATATATATATCCAATATATGACTATAAACATGACTATAAACATAAACATATATCCAATATATGACTATAAACATTATGAGTGTTATAAATAATGGTATGTATTTATTTTAAGTTTGTATATAATTCATGTATTGTGTGTGTGTGAGTTGGTATCTGTTAGGGAATTAGTGATCTATTCTGCAATATTCGATCTCCCACACATTTGATATTTTGTTTTAGACATGGACAGTCAAGGCTTTGTTCGAAAAACTTGTTAGCATTGACAAAAAAGATGCTGTTAACTGCAATGACATTTCACCGATTGCATTAGCATTGGTCTTCAAAACCCAGTTATCTATGCAATCACATCTGAATTATGGCCGACAGCAACAGGGCGGCCAAACGTTTGCCATATTCAGATTAATGTTCACAGCAGAGCAATGAATTCTGCAGCTTGCTGACTATTAGGCAGCGGGAAGACACAGGCTGATAAATCCAGAGCCGGCATTCTAACTGAACTGCATATTTATCCTTTTATTGAATTGGTTTTCTCGTCAGCCATTTCCTGGAGGACATGTTGCATTTTTCCAGAGCTAGGAAGAAAATTAAATGTCAGGATATCCTTGCCAAATAAATTAAATGTTGTCTTCAATAATTCTCAGTTCCGTCTTGCGCGCCCATGAGTCCCTCAGTGTGTTATAGTATTGCAGCTAATCCAGTCTGAGTTTGCTGATAACCACCACATACTCGCTCTGTGGCAGGACGGGCCTGACAGGCAGACTGATGACTTCAGCAGCCTGGACCGAATGGACTGTCAGCACCGATGTTGGCTGGCGAGAAGTAAGGCGCTCAGTAGTCCATGCAGATGGGGACCAACAGCGATACGTCCGGGCTTAGAACCAGAAACCAAAACTGAGGGCCCTATTTCTAAACTGGACATAAGAGTGGACATGTGAGGCTTGTTCGCTACTGTAACGTCAAGGACTTACATAAGTGAAGTGAAGTGATTGTCATTGTCATTGTGATACACAAAGCAGCACAGCACACAGTGCACCCAGTGAAATTTGTCCTCTGCATTTAACCCATCACCCTGAGTGAGCAGTGGGCAGCCATGACAGGCGCCCGGGGAGCAGTGTGTGGGGACGGTGCTCTGCTCAGTGGCACCTCGGTGGCACCTTGGCGGATCGGGATTCGAACCGGCAATCTTCTGATTACAGGGCAATTTCCTTAACCGCTAGGCCACCACTGCCCCAATAAATAAATACAAACATGTTTCTGCATCCTGTTACACACATTGTGCTCACAAATATTGTAAAAAAAAAAAAATGTCCGTGGTTTAAGAGGTTTAAGAACAATGTAAATAGTAAGATATACTGGCTTGCTCACTGCTTAATGGCTTGTCTCCAAGAAATGAATATGCTGTTAAACATGTGCTAATGGGAAGGCGGGACCTATAGGGCAGGAGTAAAAAAATGCCTTTTATACGTCTCGCACCACTTACGGCAACGTAGCAACATTACAGAGGCTTTCCCACAAGGACACCGGGTGATCAAAAATGCTAAATGCTTCAACAGATTGTGCGCTTTCAGCAATCTAATAAGATCTTACTACAGATGGATGTAACAAACCTGGGTATGAAGGTATATAGACCGTATGATGGCATGTACGCAGATATTTAATCTGTAGGATGATGGCTACAAAACATCATTCAATAGTGGTAAACGTTAGCTGTAACCATGTCCTGTCAGTCTTCCTTTTTATGTGTGCAAAAAGAATTCAAAGAAGAGGCAGCAGAAGCGGACAATGTCAACTCCACAAGCACTTCACTTTTGTATGTTTTTTGTTTTTTCTGTAAGAATTTTGCGTGCTATGTTGTGCTATAGCTGTGAGATGGTCATGCAAACTTTTTAATTTTTAATATTCTGTAAAACTGTCAAGTGTACCCACACACTACCCACATGAGCTTTGTCCCTGTGTGGCGTGCACACAGAGCTCCACAAACCGTCTATTTAAGTCTACATGTATACCAGATTTCACAGAATGCTGGTCTACTATAGGATTCAGTTTAAGGTCTTGTTAGTGGTTCTTAAAGGTTTTAAATGTTATGGTCCCACCCTGAATCTCCAACCTCATACACATCTACACAGCCTCCTTTTATGTCTTTCAGGTCTCTGCTTCACATGCCCTTCTCTAAACTCTATAGCTGCTGCTCTATGCTAATATTCCCGAGTGATGACCTCACTATTGCAATATTTCAACTCCCATTTACAGCATTTAGCAGACATACTAATCAACAGGGACTTACAATCAGTAGTTACAGTCTCCCTGTAGACACTCAGGGTTGAGTTATGATAGTAGGTGGAGTTTGAACCTGTGACTTTGTGGTCATCTGGTTCATAGGCGAGTGCGTTACCCACCCACCCAAATGTGTTGTCAAGGCTCAAACCACTCCTGTGCCTTTTTAGCCCTTAGATGTCAGACCTGCAATCTTCTTCTGCTTGTTCCTGCTGAAAAGTTATACATTTATTTATTATTATTTTAATTTTTTTTTTTCCATTATCTGTTTTAAAATAAGAAAATAAGAAATTGCATAAGTCATTCAGGGGCATACAGTGATGTGGATGTGGCCACCAACTATATAAGCGATAAGTGATGAGCGACAAGCAAAACACTTTCTATAGGGAGTTCCAAAAAAGCTGCCCAGTGGCTACATGACTTTTTCTTACCTTGCTAACATTTTTGCTTACTCCAATCAACAAGCAATGTCATGAGCGGCATAGAAACTTAATGAGTGAGGTTGTTAGCTTGTCATATGAGTGAGTGCCTTCTGAAAAAGCACATTGAATAGAAAGTTGTGTAATCTGTGCTTTGCATCTCTGCAATTTAATTCCTTCCTCTTCTACCCATCTGAATGGAGTTGTGATGTGCTCTTTTGGAGGAAAGCATTCAAGGTACAGGTACATTATCAGAAAATGAAACCTTCACCTCGTCGTACTGTCACGCTTACTACTTCTCCGGCTCTGAAAGAGGGCCTTTGTCCAGCCTACACTTTCATGAATGCTACGCTTGTTCAGACTTTCTGGTCACGTGATCATGAACTTTAACATTTAACAACTGAAAATTCTGAAGCCTGAAAATACCTAAATGTAGCTTGATGTGGTTCTTTTGTGATTTCTCTGATCATTATATGAGCTGACCAGAATGGCATTCAGTCTCAGAACTGTCTTCTAATTAGTTCTGCTCAAAAAATGCACACACACTACAATCCAGAGATAAAGACAAGAGGCAATAAAGAGGCAATGAAACTGTACTGTCGTATGACTCAAAAGTCTCAGAAGATGAAACTGGATGTACACGCAACCGATTCCACCCAATGAGACCAAGAAATATAAAACCATGTCAGCTTGTACAAGTTGCATTTTACAGATCAAAGTGCCGAGCTGCCAAATTACTCACAAGGTCACCAGAGCAAGTTAATTTGAGGGGATGCATATTCATTGTACTGGTATGAATGCAACCCCACTTAATGACATGCCCAGTGAAGATTAAAGCACTGCCTGAATGGGAAATGATAACCAATCTTTACATTATTAATGTGTTTGTTATTTGGTGAGAACACAGGGAGGTTTCTTTTTGATATGCTAAGGAGATAACGTACGCTGGGAAGTTCCTGATCCTGAAGTGCTTGAGGCGGGGCTGTGTTTTTTCCTCCAAAACGGCCAAATTGAAGCAAGGGCCTAAAAGCATTTTACAGTAAACAGAGGCCTAAAATAGTAACACTCCACCACAGCATGGTGTCAGATGTCCAGGATGAGGTATAGCCCACCACACTGCAATCTAAACATCTGCATAAACATGTGGAATGAAATTAGAAATGCTGATTACCTCCAACTGCATTGATAGCGTTTTACCACCAAAAAAAAAGAAGCAGTTCCATTAGTAAAACATTGAACGAAGCACCAAAAAAAGATTAGAATTAGTAGTACACTTAGAAACAAGCAGTGTGGTGGCTTTATTTTTCTTCAACATTTTGTATGCATCAGGTGCATGGCATTTCAACAAAGGACTGTAGCTTAAATTGGTTTATAAAAAAATTACATATATCATACATATATAAGTCAGTGATTGTGATTGCACAGGAAACACAATGAAATGTGTCCTCTGCTTTTAACCCATCACCCTTGGTGAGCAGTGGGCAGCCATGAAAGGCGCCCGGGGAGCAGTGTGTGGTGTCAGTGTCTTACACAAGGGCACCTCAGTGGTTCGGGATTTGAACCTGCAACCATTTGATTATGATTATTATTACGAACAATGAGGCTCATCCCTGAACTTCTTTTGTGAGCGATTCATCAGTGAATCTATGATCTACCTCCTACCTACCGACCAATGAATCTATGGTACCTCTATGGTCTACCTCTATGTACCATCCGACTTGTACAACTCATACCAAATGCAGCACCATGACTGATCTTCTACCTTCCCAAATTCTCCCACGCCACACCTCTGCTACGTTCCCTCCACTGGCTCCCAGTAGCTGCACGCATCAGGTTCAAAATACTGATGCTGGCCTACAAAGTCAGACATGGGGTAGCACCATCCTACCTCACAGTCCTTATTACACCTCGCTCGCCTGGACCCGCCATCTCTGAGGGTAAAAGGAAGATGCTCATCTAGACTCTTCTCCGTCTTGGTCCCTCGTGGTGGAATGAACTTCCCCTCGTGGTCAGAACAGCTCAGTCACTGAGCACTTTCGGCAGTTCAAGACCTTCCTCTTTAGAGAATATTTAGATGAACTTGTAACTTTCTTATTGTCTGACTTATGTATAGAATCTACAACAGAGTGAATAAAAGATTGTATTCATAGTTGGGGGCCTCAGTGAACCAGAATTGATCACTTCATCAATGGTAACATGGAAGCACGTTGTAAGTAAGATAAGGGCGCCTGCCAAATGCCTTAAATGTAAATGTAAATGAATGTTAGGGCTGGCACCCCGCCCTGTGTGGGTACCTGCCAGTGTCCCAGGACGCAGGACAAGTGCGAGATGCATTCATCATTCCATTACCGGGCAGCTCTGCTCAAGTGCTTTTACACTACATAATGCAACCTTTTTAGATCCAAATGTGCAGAACATCAGGTAAGAAAGTGTGCTCCACCTACAACTAAGCAGTCTAATTAGCTGTTGAGATTTACACAAGAGAAATGAGGCTGCATGATGCCGGAGAGCGATGGCAGGAGGGTCTCTTTCAGTGCACATGCTGCCTGACTCATCGGAGTGTCATTTTATGAACTTCTACTTGGGCTGCCTCCCAGTGTTGTGTTGTTGGGAAGATGGCGGGTATGTGTGGGACCCTGTAGCCCTCACAACGAATCATAAAAAAAAAAAAAAATGCCTCAAGGCTCAGCTGACGCAAGCATGCAAACACACGTACAAGAATCGGTTCACAAAAAAAAAAAAAAAAAAACACACATGCATGTTTTATACGCCTGCCGTGGCATGGAAATTACATTCGCAGAGTTCTACCTACCCCTGGCGATGCCGGTGCTCTCCTGAGAAGCCCCAGACCTGTCTCTCCAATCACCGCACACAAACCCCGAGCGCTTTCACGGCCGTGTAGCAGCCAAACTCCAAATGGAGTTGCGATGTAATTTTTGGCTTCATAAATAGGGAGAAATTGAGGGGCATCTATTTTTAACCCCCGGCCCATTTCCTTAAAATGTGCTAATGCCAGTCACCGGAGCGGGTTTTCGCAATGCTACTAAGGATTTCTCAGAGCCCGGTGATGCTTCACTGCCACGTTCCGTTCCTTACAATCCGGCTCCTTTGTGCCAATGCCACTGCTGTCTTTCATACAGTAAGATCCTAGGCAGTCTATTGTGCCTCTGCACAATATAATTCCCTTGAGGCACGTGGTGAGATCATCTTAAAAGAAGCAGGTTTTTATTGCTTTCTCTTTTTTTAATCTAAAAAAAATTCAGATTTTCATTATAAAACAAAAAGCAAATGACTAAAGCAGATGTTGACTTTTTTTTTGTTTCCCATTAGTAGCACCTACTGGATCTTCTCAGAACCTGCACATGGACAGTCGGTTAGTCAGCTATTGTCCATGTCAGGTCAAAAAACTGAAGCGACACAACCAATAAAAACCTACAATTTCCATTGGTGAATGTCGATCTTAGCCATCGACTACAGTACCCAAATGCATGATACAGCAAACAATAATTCCTTTTTAACATTTCTGTTTAATTTGACTACTCGTTTGGTCATGTCATTAAAGAATATTCCTAAATAAACATTTCAAACTGAATTACATAAATCACCACACCTCTCAGATGAAGCCAGGCATTCATCGTACAACTTGACCCCGATTTTCCACCCAATTTAGCAGCTCCAGATTCATTTTCCGGCCTGGTTTGGAAATCAGCTTGAGTGGTATTTCATGTATTGTGTGTTAAATTGTGCAAATGACCTGCAATCAGGTCAGAGACGTTGCATGCAGCACTGCGGTCTTACAAACCGATCCATGCTTTGTACTGACGTTACATAATCGCTGCGTGGTATTAGTCAGTGTTGGAAAGGGTAACCATACATGCGCTGTATTGACACCCATTAACAACCTTGACCTCTGCCAACCAAAATTTTATCAGTTCATCTATCAGACCAAGTGAACATTTGTGCCAAACGTCTGACTTATTTTCATCATGGTGTATGATTTTGCACAAACAAATTGATGGGGAATGCAGGAGGAAGCAAGGAAGGAAGTAGCAACCGCAGTTAACTATTTTATTATTTAATCCATGAAATGTCTGTATCAACTCTGAAAGACATTTCTTCCATTTTAAGTCATATTTTTTCCAAAACGTGCTGGTTTGCAAAGGTAAATTTGAAATGTTAACAGTATTGTTTTACAGCTAGTTCACTACAGATGACCAAAGAGCAGGAGTGACTGTTGTAACGGTGTAATTCATGTAGTGCTAGTGCAATTTAATTATTGAACACTCGCCCCGTATTCTGACCCTGTACAAGTTTTACTGCATGTTGTGACATTTCAGTTTTAAATGCAGGAGTGACCCAGTAAAAGCCGACACATTTGGAGGGATGATGCACCCGGTGCACCATAAGTGGTCTTGCTAGCATTAAAAATGATGGATGGACATATCTTGCGAGCCCTCTTGGCTATCCGATCAGCTTTATTAAAAATGACGGGCAGGAACATGAAAAGGAAAAAGGCTGTTGCTGAGGAGGCTGCTGTGGACCCATTTTCTCAGCCCGCCCCTGCTCGGTCTGGGTCGTTACCCTTCTCATTACCTAGCTCATTCTGGCTCACATTCACAACACACATGCTTACCTGACCGGAAAATAGAGATGGAAAACCAGGAATATGATGTAACATGGGGCTTCATATTGAAAACCTTCGGAGAAGACCAATCGGATGAAGGCTGGTTCTTACCAACCCCTCAGCTCACGGCATTATTTCTGAAAACAATAAAACATTGAACTATGCTGCTTTGTGCCAGATGTGGCAACCCCACATAAAAATATATAAAGAGGGGCTCTCAGCATAATACTTAAAATTCACAAAGTGTCATTCTTGCATATCCACAAGGGGCAATTTGCTCCGAAGCTGGAATGTTACACCCTTTATTAAGGCCCTATTTAAAATTCTGTGTGAGGTGCCCTTTACTGACTCTTAACTGCATGCAGAGGAAATATATTCCATCCACCATCAGGCATGGGGCCAGGTTTTTTACGAAGACAAACAGTCATGCCTGCTTCATAAACCAAAATGAAGGTCAATAAAAGCTGAAAGGTAAATTTTCTTGTAATGGTGTTTGGCAGGAAAAGCTGCCAGATCAAATCTGTGCATTCCACACCCCCTCCTCCCGGCGTATGAAAAAAGCTGTCCACTCTCAACATGAATTGTTAAAAGTGTTTGACAGGCAGCCCTCCTTTTCCATTATTCAGGTCCGTCCACAAAAGGGGCCATTCCCGCTGCGTGGAGGCGCTCCGACAGGAGCTCGCCGCATCCCGCCTTCCCGATGCACACGCAACGCTCAGCGTCCTCCCACACTTCACGCGGCACTCTGTCTGCGTGGAGCCCACAGGGAAGCCGATACACAGCACAGGAACAGACAGGCCCATCAGCAGTCACACCAACAATATCTGCAAACTACTCCATAAACGCAAGGTTGTGTTCTGACCTCGTGCTAATGCCCATCAGGATGGATTGAGTGCCAGGCTCTCCGGATCTCAGCGTGTGTTTGAAGGGTTCCAGATCCATTGATGATGTTAAGAATGTGAAAATGTTTAACACATTAAATCTGAAAGGTCTCTTGACGTCCATAAGATACATTCAAGACAGGGTTATGGCATGCAACTAACTAGTCTCTTCATCCAACAGACTAATGGTTATAATCAGTAGGTGGCAGCACAATAGGTTCTCCTTGAAGAAGAAGAAATCTACTCAGAAGCATTAAGCACCTCTGTGTCTCATCAAAATGAGTTAATCAAATAGAACTTGACACGCAAACCCCAAAGTAGCATATGTATAGAAATAAAATCCAGGGTGATGTCGTAAAACCCTCAAGTCAGGAAATGAATGCCGTGTTCGGTCCATTTTTATTTTCCAGGATGCCCGCAGATGTGTCCATAGCGCCATCTAGTGTGACATTGCAATCATCTTTTTAAAAATCCAGGCATGGCGTGGGGCTAGAAACGCAACAGCCAACAACCAGGCAAACAATGCAGCCTGATTTAAGAACACTATAATCAGCCATTTCATCAGGAGGCCGCATGCAAGGAGAGGAGCAGGCATTGCATTCATCTGTTCTGCTGTGCTCTGGGCCGGGTTCCTCTACACACAATATTAGATCCTACGAAAGATCCATTACGTTTATGTGTGACTCAGATAAATGCAATGGTGTTATTTATGTAACTTGGCAGAGAACATCTTGTGAAAATATAATCTTCTCATAAAGCTAATCTGTCATACAAACAGAGCCAATAACATTTTATCTTCTTTTTTGAGCAAATATGCTGCATTCATTTATATTCCTTTTTTTCCCTCTGTGGATTCCAAATCACGTTTCTCATTAAATCACTTCCCTGAGCCCATGAGTACAGACAAAATCTACTTACAGGATTCATCATTCAGTCTCACTGCACCTCACTACATCATTCCCTGGATTGATGCTGCTTATGTTTTAACATTTCATAACTATTTCCATGTACAACAAAGAATTTCGACTCACCTGAATGTGCACAAGTCTGCTAAAACTGCTCTCTGGGCTAATATACCAGGACTCCATTATAATAACTAGCTATATAACAATAATGACAACAATTTGAAGGAAATTTGTCTGATTGAATTGGCCCCTATGCGTGAATGGTTCACTGCAAATGTCTGACATAATGAAGTAATAAGCAATGGAAATATCTCAATTGCTAAAAGTTCTACTACAGATCTAAAATGAGTAAATCCAAACTTCTCATCTGTTGCTACATGATACTTATTAACAAGGTAATTGGGTCTGGATAGTTTTATGATGTACTGCATGGAATGCAGGGTACCAGTTTCAATATGAGATTAAGTCACAAACTACAGACAAATTAATTACAGAACCAGTAAGTACTGCCCAATATGAAATTATTATATATGCATATAATTATTATTCTGCGGTTCGAGAGGTCTGTTCTCTAATCTCCATGGAAGCTCATGGGGTGTTATCACCTACAGATCACCAGACAGTGACCTGCTTGGGCTTGCAAAGATAAATAAATGTACAATGCGTTTTCACACCATTCTCACATGAAGCACTAGAGATGTCATCATGTACACTGACTACTGATTCACACTTGGTTTTATTTCTATGTTTTTGAGGCATTAATGCTGTATATACTGATAATGATTATGCATGTTTTCGGATTATTGATGCTTGAAAAATGCATCTGTAGTTGCCTTATGTCATAAATCAGAGTAATTGTACCCTTGTCATGGCCGCCGTCCCACCACCTGGCCCCCAGGTGGCACATGACATGAGATGTCGGTGACCCGGAAACGAAGGAGAGCGGGGTCAAATCCATCTTAGGTCCTGCCCACTCATTGAGATTGTTTCTTTGAAGCCTTCCCAAGTTGATAGCTTTACTGAATTTTGACCTCTTGCCCGAATATCGACCACGATTCAAGCGTCCTCCCGAATGTCTTTGAACCCCTCACCCTGCCCCCACAGCCCTGCAATTCCCCCTCGACCCAGGACCATAATCAAGCCAGCCACGCTTCTGTTCACTCCCTCTTCTTCCACCAGGAGCCCTCCGTCCCCGTCGTGCCCAACAGAAAGCCCAGCCCACTCCTCTCGCTCACGCTCACCGGCGACCAACCTCCACCAAGTCCCCGGAGTTCAACTCCCACTCCCACAAGCCAGTCATGTCTGCCCGTGCACCCCCAAACTGTTTAGTTGAACAATTTGTTTTCTTTTCTACGACTGTAATGGACTGGCGATGATTACCTGCCTGACCATTCATGTGTGTGTATCTTTGTTGTGTAACAACTCCCGGAAACCTTTCTGATGACCCTGTCTGATAAGATTTGCTACAATGAGCAGAAAAAAGTTCGCCGTTCAGTCCGTGCTTCTAGCAATCGTGAGATCAGTGAAGGTTTCACACCTCTAGTAGTAAGTTGGGTTTGAACCTGTGACTTTATGGTATTCTGGTTCATAATCAAGCGTGTTACCCACTAGGCTATGAACACCCTTTATATCAATTTATCATCACCCTAACTTTGGTGCGCACTTTACAGAATAATTAACATATTGATCCGAAACACACCCACCCCAAACTCTTAATAAGAATCATTTCATCCATACCAATTACAAGACCTCCATTCCGCATGTCTGTCCCTCTGCTTCCCCTCCAGACTCCACGGGTGTTCTTGCATAATAATACTAGACCCCACGTGTTGAATGTGTGTATGCGACCATCTGGAGCTCAGCCACGCTCTACCCTCATCTGTATTAAAATCTGATGTAATCCCCACACTTAAAACGAGCTGCGTTTACATCTTGCTGGGTTAGCGCTGAAGCCATTTTAATAACACAGCGGCAAGGTACAATGTGTAATCAGCCCCGTCTCTGTCTCTGCCTCTCATAACATGACACAATGCGGGCAGAGATACCAAGAAGAAAGAGCCACCAAAAGTCAAAATTCTCTGAATAACATGAGTGCTAAATGTCCCATGAAAATGTCACTTTGTGAGATTATTTAACATTAATACGAGTTCCCCTAGCCTGTCTAGGGTCCTGCAGGGGCTAAAAATAGTGATATGTATAAAGAGTGCTTTGGCCATTCTGCTTCGCCGTTCAGAGAGCGGCAGCTCAGACAGTCGGATCTGGAGTTTGTCCCCTTATGATGTCATAAAGGGAAAGATTACCTCCCGTTTCTCATGCTTTCTCCGTCCAGAGAATTTTGCACCCCTACAACTGTCCATGGAAAGCATTGTAGTTTCTTGGTGATTGAATGTAAAAATGAGCATAAATGTTGTATTTTTTTAGTTCCCCCACATTTGACTCCAAAGAACCAGTGGGTTAATTTTTTTTCTGGAAAAATGAAGACACGACTTCCGGTCCGCTAAACACTGTGGTTGGTGAACGCCGTTGATGATGTCATTTCCGTGAATGCCCCCTCAACTTCTATAGGCTGCTCTACTCCTCATTAGCACTTAAAGCTACAGAGTACAGACACCGAAACGGTGCGTACTGGCGAATTCTTACTGTGGGACTGGATCAAAGTAGCTGTAATTCTGCACCAAGGCTGAATTTCACAAACAGACTTCAGATACAGTATTAAGACTGATATATCCAATATAAAAATACAATTTAATGTCAAAAGGAAAATGACTTTTATCAATTACATAGGTCATTTAATTTGGAATTACCACAGCATTACCACCCCCACTATGCTAACACCAGAGCTTCTACTACAGTAACCTGCAGGAACACGACCAAACGTCGCCCTCGTAAGTCCTTACTCTGCACAGCGGAACAACAGATCCCAGCGATGAAACACATCCCTGGTTTACCCCGGATGAGCTGATCCACCAAGCTGGATTACCAATTCAATTACCGGCTACCGCCGAGACCCCCCGTCTGCTCTAATTACTAGGTGTTGTGCTTCCTCAGCGGAGCATGTGAGGCGCGGCACTGTCAGTGCGTGGGAACGTGGGAAAACGAGGTGGGGGACCTGAAGGGGCAGGAAAATGCACTGAACACCGGTTAATTATCAGGAAGGACATGTGCGAGACGCTGCTGGGAGGAAGAAGTAGAGGACGGCTGGGGTCCGGCAAGAATAAAACTTTGAGAAAATGCATGATTGTGAAACTCTAAACCACCTCTGTCTCATGAGGATAATGTTGCATGTGAGTGGGATGATTAACCACTCGAAAGTGATGAAATTAGGCGAATCGTGAATTGATCTGCTCTTAAATCACCAGGCATTTCTCTGGCCAGCAATTCAAACAGATTCAAATCTGTAACACAGATGACCACAAACGTTGGAGGCTCTGACCTTCCTAACAACCAGCGTTGCCCGTCTAAAATTGCTGATAAGTGGTTCTGGAAAATGTAATGAATTACAGGAGGAATTTGGAGTGAAGTCTCTCCACCTATTGGACACCACCTTTCAAACGTAGCCTTAAAGAACACTTTCCACTGGTGTGCTAAATGCCATGCATACATCCATTTGCATTCAACGCAATGAAGAATAAAAATCTTTGTTTTCATCACTCACTCACAGGACATTGCATATTTATCTCAGCCATCTCTCGCGAACAATGGCTGCTATTGTATCTAACACATCTACCACGTGTCTGCATCGACTTTATGACTGACTGTACAGCTCTTTTGGACGGCATGTCAGTCAGTTTTCACCTCCCTCTTGCTTAATGACAATATTTCATCAATAATATCACTTCTGGTTGATTTTAACCCCCTCCTGTCATGTATCACACGTGTTGCAGAAGCAATGTTATCCAAAAAAAGTCAAAAACATTTACTCAAACACATGCACACAATAAAGCCAAAACTTGCGAGAAAACCTTTAACTAATACTACAATGTACTAGTACAAAAACGCAAACAATAATTCAAATTCTACCTATTTTTTCTGAAATATCCAACTCAAAACTGCCAATCTGACAACAGTGAGAGTAAAACCCCATCGCTTCCCTTCCGCCTATGTTTTCGATCCACTGCCTTTGTTATGTTGTAATCTGTTCAGATTAAGCTAAGATGCCATATCTACCGTAATAAACAATACGATTAGTCTGAAAACAAGACAAACGAAGACATGTTGGATGTTCTCTGCGCTGACCATAAATAGCTGCCTCGATCGATGGTGTGCATTAGGTCATACCCCCTGCTGAATGGCCATCGGTAAATCATCACAATTGTGATCTCTGTTGTGGTCGTGTTGTGGCCGAAATATCACCCATACGTATAGTAATCTGTTCAGAGCAAAGAAACCGGGATTTATGTTTTATTTTTGATGTTGGTTTTATTGTTAATCTGAGCTTTCCCAGAATCCATGTCTGGTTTTTGTTTGGCGGTAATGTTGCTGAACCTTTGTTTGCTCCTTGGATAGATTTCCTCTCTTCTGGTGGAATTCAGATGTGGGTACCAGGGCCAATAATATGAGTCTTTATTTGTTTCCTAAAGCACAGCAAGCAGCTACCGCAGTGATCAGAGCAGGGTTCTAGACTAACTTTTTGCACTGGTTGCGCCTAACTTTTTATCTTTTTACAAACATTAGATGCACCAAATTATCAACAGTTTCGCATTTATTAGTGCAGTTTTACAGGTTCGCTTTTTTAAATAGCTGTGCATATAGGTAATATTGACTTTATCAATCTGATTAACATAAAGTTCTTTATTTGAAGCACAATTCTACAAGGTAACTTACTGAAACTGTGTTGGCGCTTAAAGTGCTTCACTGAGCTGAAATTAAAACAAGATAAATGAAATAAAACGAAAATCTAAATTACAAGTGCTAGTGTATTAAGGGCTTGAGTGAGATTTATCATCTCGGCCTGATGATCTGTTTGGTGCTGCCTGTTGATGAAAGGAAGCGGGGGGAGGGGGCGCCGGGCCAGTACATTTATCGCTGCATGTGATGTATTTTATATAGTGCTTTTTCATCATCTTACTCGGCCTTGCACGGTAAATGCACAGTCAGGTGATGAGTTTTGATCAGAGCTAAAATTGAAGTGAGGTGGTGAAACGGACGCTAACTTCTGCCGATTACAAGAGCAAAGTGTGAAGTGTGAAAAAGTGTGAAAGTGTGAAAAAAAAACTTTGACCATGAAAAATGACTTTAAAATGGACTTGTATTGAAGCATGTTGATACAGTCATGTTGGCCGGCATCCGCCGCCACAATAAGGTCGGGTTCAGACTTTTAAAAAGCTGGACTTTTTCAGTACAGGAATATCTGGACCATGGCCAATCAGAGGCAGGTCCCGCCCTTCATCCTCTCTGATTGGTTTAGAATATGACATGGGACTGATACATGTGAACCACATTGAGTTTACAGAAATGTATCACCCCAAGCGGCTGGTGGCACTCTGGAGTCCTGCAGAGAGCCGTGGCGGTCGGCCATGTGGTCCTGACCTGTGGGAGGAGGAGAGCGGACACTCGACCTCGACAGAGGAACAAACGTGCGCCTCTGTCTGGAGATGGCCAGCAGTGAAGACTGACTTCATTGTCCCCCAGTCCCCTCAGCACTGCGTGCCTGGGAGTGCTGGCATTTGCGAAATCCCATAACTGATGTGACTTTCTCAGATGTGGCCACAGGCAGCGTATTGTTTCTGCGGAGGGGTGGCATCAAAGCGATGGTTAAAATGTGCTGTTGCCGTACAGTAATTACACCAAGTGCCGCGCTCCTAACCTTTCCCTTCTGCGATGCTTATACACCATCAGTTCTTCTCAGGAAGTGAGGAGAGAAGCGACACAAATTGCCAGCTGGTGATTCGTGTGAAAAGGCGAGGCACAATTATATCCTCCTCTTGGACGCCCTCCTCGCCTTTTGTGGGTCTGTAGCCCTCTTTAAAATACACACCAGTCTTTATGCCTGCAGCTTTTTTTTGTGGCTGTGACGAGTAAAACCAGTGGCCTCGCATTCTATTCCTGGTCCAACATAATTGGCATTTGGCTAGTGCTTAAACAGATTCTTACGGCTGACATCAGATACGTGGCACCACAGTATGAAAAACGAAAAGACTTTTCAAATAACTATTCGTTTTGATATTTAAAACTGCAGCAATGTAATCAATGTAATAATGATTTTTTTTAAATGATGTGTCAGTGACGGCCTGACTGTGGAGTGGTGTGTGGTGTGGTAGTAGTCTAGTGGGTAACACACTCGCCTGTGTACCAGAAGACCCAGGTTCAAACCCCACTTACTACCATTGAGTCCCTGAGCAAGACACTTAACCCTGAGTGTCTCCAGGGGGGGACTGTCCCTGTAACTACTGATTGTAAGTCGCTCTGGATAAGGGCGTCTGGTAAATGCCGTAAATGTGAGTGAGTTTGTTTCGCGAGTCAATGTCGTCGTCCCAAGATTCCCCATTATTTGCACGTGTGTTGTTGTTATAAATGTTTGCCTGTTGTTTCTTGTCCTTGTCTGGTCGTTGATTATCTGCCTGTTGTCATGTCATGTAAGTCATGCTTAAGTCATGCATTTGCGTACATATTTCTACCTGGACATACGCTGGCTTCTTAACAACAATGGTTATATGCATCTGTACATTCTATGTTTAAGTAGAGTAAGAGAGTTTGCAAAAGATTATTAAAACGTTTGTCATTGGGGCTGTGAGATTTGGGGCAGTGGTGGCCTAGCGGTAAAGGAAGCGGACCCGTAATCAGAAGGTTGCCAAATCTCAAACCGCCGAGGTTCCACTGAGCAAAGTACCGTCCCGACACACTGCTCCCCGGGCGCCATGGCTGCCCACTGCTCACCAAGGGTGGTGGGTTAAAAGCAGAGGACACATTTTGTGGTGTCACTGTGTGCTGTGCTGCAGTTTATCACAATGGCAATCACTTCAATACTGAATATAATGCATTCAATACTGTCATCCATCAGAAGCCGGTAAGGAAGTTGGACCTGCTGGGAATAAGCTCTCCACTCTGCAGTTGGATCTTGGACTTCCTAACAGACAGGTCTCAGTCTGTGTCTGTAGGAAATAACACCTCCAAGGTCCTCAGACTGAGCACAGGTTCCCCACAGGGATGCTGCTCAGCCATCTGTACTGCTGTACAGTTCGGTTCGAACCATTCACAGAAGTTCACAGATGACACAACAGTAGTGGGGCTCATCACCAACAACAATGAGTCTGCTTACAGAGAGGAGATAAAACCTCTTGGTGCCAGAGCAACAACCTGACTCTCAATGTCACCAAGACCAAAGTGATGGTTGTCAACTTGTCCCCACCCCACTGCACATCGATGGATTTGCTGTTGAGATCCTGGGTGTGCACATGACAGACGACCTCTCCTGGAGCCTCAACACCACCTCCAAGAAAGCCCAGTAACGTCTGCACTTCCTCAGAAAGCAGAAGAAGGCCAGCCTTCCTCCTCCATCCTCACAACGTTGAACCAGGGGCCACTGAGCAGAAGGCCCTGCAGCGGATGGCGAAGACAGCACAGCGCATAGTCGATGTTCCACTTCCACCCATCTCCTAGCTCATCTTTCAAGCTAGTAACATTATGAAGGACCCACACCACCCCTTACATGCCTCTCAATGCACCGCCATCACCAGAACACTGTTAAACTCAACAACAATACACTTCCAGCCAAATACACCTTGTTTTTTTCCATAGAAGATGGAAAGAACCTTAAATTGTTTAGGTACACACACCAAACACAAACTGCATCACAATCACAGACCAGTCCTGGCTCCTGTCTACCCTCAAAATCCCCTACAATGGGTACATAAGCATCAGAACTAGACCACACAGCAATGGAAGCAATGGATGCTGTTTTCATCTCTCTAAACATGGTCTTCATGGAAAGGTATTTATAGATGTCCATAACCTCTTTACCTCTTTACACTGCAATAATGATTAATGAAGGTTTTGAAGAACACACCGCTAAGGTTCAATCAGTGAGATGTGATAGAAAACCCCATCTGATCCATGGAGGCCACACCCCAAAGATTACAGGACTTAACGGCTTGGTACCAGATATCACAGTATATTTTCAGAACTCTAGATGACTCCAAGCCAGATAGGGTCAGGCCAGATAACAGTACCCCCATATGCTGCAAAATCCAGAGGAATGGTTAATGGCATCTAGAGGTTATGTATTATGTCTGGTAATGTATTATGATGTAATATTGAGGTGGTATGTTAAGAGTTCCTGCACACGACAATCAGGTGGGTTCAGCAGATGGCTGGCAAGTGCACATCACATCACCATCTGCTGTGCTTTCTGGACAGACACTGCATCCATCCATGCAGGATGGGGCCACATGTTTACAGTAGGGATGCAATGATACCAACACCGATGCCTTTGTCATCATTAGTGCCGCAATAATAATTCATCTGAGCCCAGCAGGTCCCAGTTAAACATGCCCCCTGTTGGATATTTCTGGGTTCCATTTCAACATGTCCCCTTGAAAATATTCACATTGTGATGATGTAAATTCATCTAAAACATACAGTGAGGAGGAGGGTAAGAGTGGCTAAAACCCCAAGTAAAAAGGTCAATCTTTTTATCTAACCATTTGTAATGATCTTTACAAGGTTTAAAGAGCAGGGAGAAGCCACCTCACTTTGAAGGCCACAGTCATTACAAACCTATCTAAATGTGTCTGATAAATCCTACAATTAAAACTTACCCCAAAAAATAAAAATACATTACTACTTAATAGGCTCTGCTAAGTTGGTAAATTCGTGTTTTTTTCATAATAAGACTCATTAATACCATCATGATCAGAGAGCCAGTGGCAAGCTGATAAATATGATTACATTCAATGTGGAAAAACTGATTGTTTTCTGCTAAAATACCCCACTTTTTAAAAATTCACAGATTTGTCGAATTTTATTGTATTTAATATCTGATTGCATATTTTGTATAGACATGTAGACTAGAATTAATTAAATATGGCAAAAGGATGGGCAGGGGTTCGGGTTCAGGGCAGGTCACATGAAGATCGTCAGTAAATCTGAAGATGGGCACAACTGTGGCACCAGAGTTGTGATTTTGATCCACCGGTTGCCAATAAAAACTGAAACAATAAGGAAACATTTCATTTGAATTCCTTTATGCGCTAGTGAGATGTGTGTGTGTGTACTAATCACTACAGTGGAGGTGGGGGTAGTGGTGGCCTAGTGGGTAAGCTGGTTCGAGTCTTGAACCGCCCAAGGTGCCACTGAGCACAGCACAGTATCGTCCCCACACACTGCTCCCCCGGCAGCCTGTCATGGCTGCTCACTGCTCACTCAGGGTGATGGGTTAAATGCAGAGGACAATCTTCACTCTGTGCACCGTGTCCTGTGCTGCTGCATAAGTTACAATCACTTCACTGAAACAATCGAAGTGAAAATACTAACTGCACTCAGCACTGGATCGTGCGAAGAAGCGATGTTGAAGCGAACGAAGCCACATTCGCCATCAGCACAAAAGAAGGGATTTCTTGTAGGCTGTAGTAGAGAGAGGGTGAGTTAAGCCGGCCCGCGACAACATAAACAGCCGGAGCGAAAGCGCCCGTGGGTACGCGCCGTCCAAGACTCTCGCGCCGGTCCTGCCAAATAGTTTCCATTGATTCATCATTCAGTAACCTCTGAATGCTCGGAGCCCGGGAACAAAAATGAGACTTTGAATCACCGCACTAAAAATAACGTGCATTTTTTCCACACCAAGGTAGGCCGGCCTGTCTGAAGAGGCCTTGGGCATTTCGGCAAGGAAGAAAACTGCAGACGGCACCGTGGCCTTCACAATACTCACATTCATCGCAGTCACCAAAATATGGCCGCTAACCAAGAGGCTTTTTTTAAAATTATTATTCGTGATGACTATGACACTATAGAGCACGTGGCACATATACTGCAACTGTTTCCACAGTACAGGTGTGTGTATTGGCAAAACTCTCCCGATACGATACTGTCACGCTGGTTTGTCTAAGTAAGTGAAGTGATTGTCACATGTGATACACAGCAGCACAGCACACGATGCACACAGTTAAATTTGTCCTCTGCATTTAACCCATCACCCTGAGTGAGCAGTGGGCAGCCATGACAGGCGCCCGGGGAGCAGTGTGTGGGGACGGTGCTTTGCTCAGTGGCACCTTGGCGGATCGGGAATCGAACCGGCAACCTTCTGATTACAGGGCCGCTTCCTTAACCGCTAGGCCACCACTTCCCCACTAACATGACATGGCGAGGAAGGAGATCTGGATCCGATTATATCATGATAAATTGTGATACTGTAGATGTTGCGATATTTTACAATTCACTGAAAATGTAAAGACAGAGTTGATATACTAGATGCTGTGTACGATCTGTGTGGATCACATTACATTAATAATTCAGCCAATACAACGTAACTCAGAACTGAATTTTGGACTAAATTTGTATGCAAAAGTATTGTTACTTATCGATGTCCCTGTATTGATACAATACCACCAGGTAAAATACCACGATATACACCCCTAATAGTTCATAATAAGTGGAAGTTCCAAGTACTCATTGATAAGCATTTATAGTGATGAAGTGCTACAGTTGTATTCACAAGGCGTTATGTGTTGGGGGCGTTATGTCTTATCACATACATTAACAATTGATACTATTGATACTATACTATTGATAGTATAACGGACTATATGAAAAAAGGGTCAGAAAAACAACTTTACAGAAATAAAATGAGCGTCGGGGCACTAAATAAAAGCAGGAAGTCGTAACTACCCAGCATTCCCGGTAGCTAAGCTGAAACAACGACTACAGGCCCCGGCTTTAAGAGGACTTGTGTCTGAGCAAGGCCCGCTGGGACACTAAACCCATCATCTGGCAGGAACAGGGTCCACAAAGGGACACCAAGATTCCGGCTGCTTCCTCCAGGCCCGACCGGATGCGCGGGGAGGCCTGGGCCACGAGGTGAAGGGTTAACGCCGGGCGGAGTCACGCCTCCAGCACGACTCTGTTCTGTCAATACCGCTCCCATCAGTGCAGTCGGTATATACACTGCCGGGCAACCGTCACGTAACTCGGTGGCGGGCGCTGACAGAGCGTGGCGAGGAAAAACAGGGCAACGCCCCGCAGAGCAGACGTTCCTCAGCTCCCGGATCTCCCTGCGGCCCCGGGCACGCTGGAAACCGACACGTTTTCATGTTGGACGAGGTTCTGCTGAGGTGACTACTTATTCGATGGATGAAACAGCAACTTAAACGCACCCTGATGAAGAAAATAGTATTATGGAATCTAGTATAGTATTTGGTATAGTATATAGTATCATGGACATGGAATCATGGAATAAAAATAGCAGACCCGACAGGACACGCCCCTTCTACTCTCCTGCATGTTATTAAACGTCTCAGTTATAACTGATGGAATAAAAGTGTAACAACCCCTACACAGCGATGAAGCGCCCGGCCCAGCGATGAAGACCTCACGCCACGTCGCGTCCCAAAGGGGCAACCTGAACACACAATTACATCATTTAATCGGCCCAATAACTCGCGCGCGCGCACGTGGCTCCATTACGCCCCGTAAACAGTCACGTGTTCGCTCCCGCGCGTCGCACACGTGGAAGACGACGTCTGGTCTAGTACAGTACAGTGTGGTACAGTACGGTACAGTACGGAGCCTACCTGGAGTGGCCGCGACTCCGCTGCGCGTTCAGCCCACCGTCGTCGAAGAAGGAGAAGAAGCAGAAGACGGAGAAGACGAGGCTCCCCGGGGTCACGTGACCGCCCCACGGGGGGGGGTTGTGTGGTGGAAGGGGAGCTCTCGTCAGCCCGCCCGCCAGCAGCCGGTGTCGGTTACAGCCCCCCCCTCCCCTCGGTGCGTTCGGCGTCCGACGCGGACCGGTGCGCTCCCGCTGCGCGGCTGTGCGCGTGCCCGCGCCGCGCGCGCGCGCCCGCTCGTCCACGCGCGATCGATACCCCGCGTCTGTACATCGCGCTCGGATGTTCCGAATAACATTTTCAGGATACGATCGCGAATTCTTTTTACCCGATTACTGTGAGCCAAAACATCGAGGTGTTTGTATTAGAGGCATTTTTTTTTAATCAATGCAATAATTTTTTCAAGAGTCTCAATGACCATGGATTATTTAACACGTTGTATTTTTTTACACATATTTAATAATGCTTATTCGATTCTAAGACTATTCTGAGTGCATCACATTCTATTCATTTTACATTCGTTGTATTCAAAGTTCATCTATCACTGCTTTTCAGAAGCCATAAAGGAGCAAAGATCATGAAATTGGAAATGTCAAGTCTTATAAAATTGACATTTTTTGGCATTTATCAGATACCCTTACAATCAGTAGTTACAGGGACAGTCCCCCCTGGAGACGCTCAGGGTTAAGTGTCTTGCTCAGGGACCAGGGACACAATGGTGGGGTTTGAAGGATTTTGTGGTTGTGTGGCTCAGTTGCGTAGTTGCGTAGTGGCACAGTTTACTATCACCTAGTGATTTAATCAAATGAACTAACGAATCAGATAATACAATCTGCCACAAATAATTTAAGTTTGAAACATAAAAAAAATGTCTTACCCATCAAACACCCTCTATTTGCATAATACAAGAACTGACTTTGATTCAGTCGAATGGATAAACAGCCAAGTAAAAAAAAAACAATATTTTAAAATATGTAAAATGGTCTCGTGTTTTTAGTTATTCTAGAACGGGAAAATAAATTCACCACTTTATAGACGGTAATTCAGGCAGGTTTGCTGGCATTTCACAACGTCTTCTGACTTCATTTGGGATTCCTGGTACTGGCACTCATGGAAAACTCCGCATTTGGGACGGCCTGCTCCTTTTAAGCCGTACATGAGTGCCATTGGCAGTGAGATGTAGTCTGAGGGTTTACATAACCACATACCGCTCTTACACGCAGGAAAATACGGCATGTAGACATGTAGCGTTGATGATTTACTGACGCCGTCAGCATGACGTAGCTCTTTACTGCACGACGTTCCAGGAAGGCGATATGTCAGCAAATCTGAAATGGTGGCTGATGCAGATTTGCTCTTTTCTGTAAGTAAACTGTGATGACGGGATGCAGCGAGAAGAGGGTTTTTTTTTTTTGTCAGGAGGGCACCAGGTCTCAGGTCAGGGTCCCACTCAGTAGTTGCTTCAGTCTGGAATTTGATGTAGTGTGAGCAGGAAGTGAACTAAAAATAGGGGAGTCACGCAACTCTTTTTATTTCTAGTGGCAGAAAGATGTTGTGGTGATGTCTTTGGTTGTTGCTCCAAAATGGTGCAGAAAGTGTCAGAAATTTAGGATAACCATCTCACGACCTATGTCAGCTATGTACACTATGTCTGTATTAACAATAAAACGGTGATCAATGCAACACAGAAACCAGCAAACAAATATAGAAATAATTCTTGTGGAGTTCATGTTCTTCTTTATCACCTTTTTTCTTCAAATATCCTTGATTTTGACTGAAAATAATTGATGAAAATAGTTGTAATTAGTCTTATTAGATTATTAGAAAAACCTTTTCAATGACCTTAGTAGAGTTGCACTGGCAAAAAAAAAGCAAAACAACTGTTGATATTCACAATGCTTCAGTTACAATTTCCTATGACTTATTTTCTATTCAAATAATCAATTTTGAATATAAAATGGTATTAGTTTGGTATAGAATTTATTAGATCCATGTCGCGCAATGTAATGATCTTCTATAGTTACTTAAATCACACAGTCTATAGAAGGCCAGTCTATAGAAGGCCTTGGTTGTAGAGGACATCATGACATGACTCCCTCTGAAACTCCTGGTTTGAGAACAGGAGGGAAACACACACACACACACACACACACACACACACACAGAGAGACACGCTCATGTTTAGGCGGGAAACTGTTAAAGAGCACCGATGCTGGAAGGAAAGCCGCGTCTCTGGAGATGTGATGCTGCTGCCTCGTCTCCTTTCCTGCCTGAGTGAGCAGAATGCCAAGCAGGAAAACTCCTCCAGCCACCCCACCCGGGGCCGGCGGAATCCGCACCTGGACCAAACCCCCCCCCCCCCCCCCCCCCCACCACCACCTGCCGCTCATGGCCGCCTGTACCATTACGTTGAAGTGCAGCAACCTCCGTTTGCCCATGCTGCGTGTTCCTGCAGACATCGGCTTGAGAGTCTGCTTGAACAAAGTTCACTCTGATCATCGCCGAGCAGACGTCTGAGAGAGATCCCTTTACCACCCCCACCCCCTACAATAAAATTGCATTAAGAAAATGCTGTGCTTTTTGTCCTACTTTTTTCAAGTAGGTTAAATCGAATCAGGGTGAACTGAAACGAGCAGAGATTAGCGTAACTGATGCATTTTAATACAGGCTAGCTCCGTGCTCCAGGGACTTAAACAAACCAATCATCCTTCAGAGATCTCATACGACTGATTTTTGCAACCAACCCAGCCCACTCGGGCATGTGTCCACAGGGAAGAAAACTTGGATCTGAGATCTCGTCAGTACCCCAATAGTATTTCTCAGCAGCTTCACCTCCAACAGAAAGAACTAAAATGAAATGAACGAAGACCATGAACCAGGGCATATTTATTACATCCTTCTAAAGCCCTCAACGGCAATTCAAGCTGTAATCAGATGCGAGGCAACAAAGTACACACTTAAACTAAATAGGGTACACAATATTTCCAATTACATGGTCATTAGTGGGCCATTATTAAGACCAGTTGTTAGAAGGACGCTTATGTACCTCTATCTACTCTACATGAAAACACAATAGAAATATGTCTGAATTAGAAACTGCAAAATAAGTAAAAGTAGAGTCATTTATAGCTTTTCTTTTCACTGTCCCTTTCTTTTGATGGTAAAAAAGGGCTGAAGACACTAAAGCAGCCTTGTTTTTTGAAAGGATAAGGTCATTCAGAATGCAATGGCCTGAACCACGTGCAGTCGGTGTCAGGATTAGCCTTAAGATGCCGTCTGATTAACTGCACTTACTCAGACGGACAGAAGGCATCCTTGTGCCGTAAATCATTAAAAGCTACACTTGTTCATGTAACTGGAGGAGGGCTGCTCTGTGGGGTGGAGTAATTATTGATGAGTTTGGGCCACAGATGGGGAACAGGTTCCCTGCACCGCTTCCCCTGAAATGAAGTGTTTGTGGGGTTTACAACGGGAGAGACATTGCAGTTTAAAATTACGTTGCATTCTTATTTGCCTGAAGTTGGAAATCAGCTCTGGAAATCTGGGCAGGACAGGTCAACATGAAGAAATAGACTTTTTAGCAATACCAGGTTTGACAGTATAGGCTGTGGGCCGTTTAGGCCAGTATAACAGCATATTATTACTTCAGCACTCATTCCTTTTTATACAAAGACTTGCGGGGCGGGGTGGGGCTGTTTAGAACTGCATTTCAGTTAATGAAGATTACAACTGCTACGTTGCAGGTAATGTGTCAGTGTGTCATCATGTGTCCACATATTGGAGAGCACATGGGCTACGCCAACTTGCCTGATCTACTCTCTGCACAAAAAGACCAAGACTAGCAGAATTTCATAGACAGCAGTTGTGTAAAGCATGTTCTCACGTGCACAGTTTTACACCACTGACCATCACTTCTGAGGCAAGAACGTTACTGAATTACCTTTGCTGTGTAATAGGATGGATGGATCCAGGGATAGAAAACCTCAAACAAGGAGATGGTTCTGGTTGTCATACATCAAAGAAGGGAAGATAATCGATAATCCAGAATCCAATGTGGAACTTGGATCTGCTGTAACCAGCTGCTGCATGTGGCCATTGAAGGAATTAGTGGCCCTGACTGATCCATCTTGTTTCAAAATTGTGTGCTGGTAGGGTACAGAACGTTCCATTGTACAGCAGCTCATCAAAAACTTTCTTCTAGACCTTAAATTTTTTTGCACAGTGCATTAGCAATTTACAGTAGCCACACATGCACCTCAAATAGGGTAAAATACTCCGAAGCATCATGGCCAGGACTTAAATACTCAGGAAGCACTTCTGTCCCCAAGCCACAAGGATGCTGAATGAGGACATGAAACCACACCTCACACCTTACACCCCAACCATCTGAATGTCCACTGTTGTTTACTGCAATCTGTTACTGTTACACTGGTCATCTAGGCACAATGCACAATTTTATTAGCCTTACTCTCCTTTTATTGTATTCTATTTTACTTTCTCCCTTATTCTGTTTTCTTTAATTATATATATATACATATATATATGTTTGTCACATTTTACAGCTTTTATTTATCCACACACACACACACACACACACACACACACACACACACACACACACACACATATATATATATATATACACATATAGAATGTGGATAAAATAAAGCTGTATAATGTGACAAACATAGAACCAAATCTCATCACTCCCAAATCCTTTTAGCAATTATATTTAGTGTGTGGATGATTCAGTCTTGTTCTGCCTTGAAACACAACACAATTAATCTCATGAAAGTCTTGGTACTTTTACAGGGGAAAAAAAATCTCAGAACGTCTCTAATGAACAACATGAACATTCTGACAGGCAGGGTTTGACAGCATTAAAAACATGAAGGGTGCAATCCGTTTCCCTCAGGCTCTTCTTTTTCCACTGATGTCAGGCTGTTACGGTGGAGTGACAGGGCACGATCGAAGGATGAGTGGAATCCATGCAGAACACCTCAAGCACCATCCATCTAATGGCAGAAGCTCCAGGCATCTGATTGACACAAAATATAAAGACTTGAAATGCACAAAATATGAAAGCTTCAGCATATCCAAATGTGCCAATGTCACGTTACAGTCCCATATGTAATCTTGTCATGTAATCTCTGACACTCAAGAAACAACCAGGACGCCCCATTGTGAATGCAGAAGGTAGACGTTATCAGGCTTCAAAGTGACAGTCCGGCATTTTACCCAGCAGTCCAACTGTCTTACTTTGCTCTTCAGAATTGTACCAGAAACTGATAACTGAGGAACGAGGCACTAACTGCAAAAGCACTGCAGTCAGGAAAGACCATGTTTAATAGAGGAGGAACGACATTGCTATTCAGAACCATAATATGCACATTTTTAACCCATATAATAGTAGGGTGTCATAAAATATCAATGTTCATTTTGTACATGTACAGTACATTATTTTTCATGTATTAAATCGAATTTTTACTTTAGTGTAGGGTCGAAGAATTTACATAACTCAACATGAACCTGCACTTTAATTGTTTTTTTAGACATGTGACATGATGATCAACTTGGGTTAAAACCATCTTGGAAGATTTATACTTGAAAGCTGTCAATCATTAAAAAGCTTCATTAAAGATTGTGGGTGAGAGAAATATTTACACAGAACTACCAATAGTTCTCTCTTGTTTTATCAATTAATGCAAATCCTCACAATGCCCTCAATATGTGATTTGCTTACATTTATAGTGTTATGGATTCAAATGGTTTGGATACCATATCTCTCCAAATATCCAACCTATACAATCATGTATACTAGTTTGTTTGGTCACCTCACAACCCCTTTTTCTAAAAATGCAAAAGTGAAAAGTCTTCAAAACTTAGATCATTAAGGCCTTGTTTTATTATAATGCCCATTTATTTCATCAGTGTAAGGGGGAACATGAGATCCCCTGTGCAGGACAGCTGACGGCAGGGATGGAGACACAAAGTGGTTGCAGTTCGAAGGCAGAGTATTAAAATATAAATAATAAAAACGTAAGTCAACCTCTAAAAATCATCAATAAAACTCTTCTCTTGACTCCATTATGGTCCTGGACCAAGACATTTATGAGAGACAATAAATTAATTATCTTTACAAAAACAGTTCACAATATATCATATTGTGCATTCATCAAATAATAAACTAATGAACATTTCAATTGCACAAACATAAATTTTGAAATGATTTTACCTCTTCACCTATGACCTCCTCAATGGCACCTTGGTACATTCTGAGCTCCGCCCTTCCACATGCACCCAGGAAGCATTTAAAACTCCCTATAAAACTTTACTATAACTAAACAGCCTGATTAGGGCAAGACAATCAGAAAGGATGTCAAACTTATGAATAATTTCCAGGAGTGTACTCCAACCACCAATACATCCCAAGCCTGGCATCTACACAAATTCCTGAATACGTTCATCTGTATGCCAATGAAGGGCTGACACAGATTAACTCTGGGAGCTCAGCCACAAAGGGCGACCACCGAAATTAGACCTGAAACTGAAATGCCTGTCCTCGGAGGCCAACGAGAGGAGGACAGGACTCAAGGCAGGACTCGGTAGCCTGTCTCCTCGAGGACAGTCCTCGGAAACGGGGAGAATCCCGGTCTGATTGCACATGCCAGGACCGGTGAAGAAAGACGTAGGAACTAATGACCGGTGAATTCCATTCTCCGAAGCCTCGACCTTGAGACAGACTCGCTTCCTGGGCACCAGAAAATGCCACGGGGCTGAGGGAGGACATTAAATTTGCATTCCCTCAGGAAGCTGGAAACCTAGCAGTCCGTCGGGTTCGTTTCATAAGGCTGCACTCTTTGTTTCTGTCAAACCTCGTGGCCCTCAGAACCTATCACTATGCGCACATACCTTCTGTGATGGGAGTCATCCAGAACTGATTCATTTTCCACAAAAGGTTACAGAGTATTACTTTCACCCCAAACATTGACCTTCGAGTAAGACCTTCCTTTATTTTTTTTTAGTTAGTTGTTTAGTTTAATCTAAGCCTGTGTATAGGATCGTGCCTGTATTATGTTGTTGCCTCCATATAATCCAACGTAACATGCTATGCACAGAGCGAAGTCGTCTACAACCCCCCCCACCAGTGAGGACGTCTACAGCACCGAGTTATTCTATCACACAACCTGTCTGCACGCACGGTTGCATTATTCATCCCCCCCCAGCCATTTAAATGAGCGGGCCAGGCACCGGTACAATCCGGCCCCTCTTCAGGAGCGCAAGAGGGCATATGGGTTGTCTGCATGTCCCCCGTCGGAGCAACTGCCACCTTCAGCCCGCATCCAAATCAGTTGCAGCATTACGTAAGGTGTTTGTAGAAAAACTATTCTCGCAGAGATGAGTTCAGTGACAACACACCGGGCGGTGAGGCATTTTATGGTGTTATCGTGACTGCGTTGATATTTTTAAGAGCCTTTTTTAAAGGAAGACTGTGAATTTCTTTTTCATCTTAAAGGCCATATTTTATCCACAAATAATAAGAACTCAGTTGTACAAAATAGTCTAAAACCATTTGAACTGCAAATTTAAATGATCTATTCATCAAATGACAAATATTCCAAAATTAACTTTCAGATAATCACTATCCAGATTAGGCTTAATTGTGACATGATTGTGGCACTCAACTGATGCTGACCTTGTGCCTCACAATCTGTGTTGGGATTGCAGAGTAAGTACAGTTACATTTTGTGTGTAGTTGTATGCAGGGTTGCCACTAGAAAATGTGAACACTTTGAAAGCAAATATTATAAATACTGTTAACAAGAATTAAAAGAAGCTCAGCACAGGACTCTGTCAGCACTTGGCATCTAAAAATCAGATGAAGAAACCTTAAGAAGCCCTGTTACTTTCCCCAATATGCAAATTTGCAGTAGAAACCAAAGAATGCCTCTGGACATATTCCACAAACGTCAACCAGACAACAGCCTGCTGGATGTAGTTTTGCCACCAGTATCTAAGAGAAGTATTACCTTTAAATATGGATTGTATTGCACATGCATGAAGTTTCGTTAATATTGACATTAATTGTCATCTCTGACACTGTAAAATCAAGGTCATCATGGCACACACTGCAAAAGTGAAACAAAATGAATCCCCTCTCAAATGTACATGATTGTCACTTGGCCCATGCTACATCTGTCCACCGACATTCCCTGAATACGAACAGCGACTTTATCCATAATCCTGCATGCAGCAGGAGTATAACCTCTTTCTTAACCTAATTCACAACTAGAATATCAGTTTGAATAATGATAGCATACCACAGGACTATGACAGTGAAGTGAAAATTAAGTGATTGTCACACAACGAAATGTGTCCTCTGCTTTTAACCATCACCCTTGGTGAGCAGTGGGCAGCCATGACAGGCGCCCAGGGAGCAGTGTGGGGACGATGCTTTGCTCAGTGGCACCTCAGTGGCACCTTGGCAGTTCAGGATTCAAACTGACAACCTTCTGTTATGGGGGCCACTTCCTAGGCTACCACTGTCCCTTAAGAAAAGCATCATTAAATACCAAAAACTGTTATTTGTGAATAACTGTCTAAATGAAACTGGTGTTTCTATAAAAGTGTACACCTTTTGTTCTCAGGACTCATTTTTGTGAAATTGTGAAAGTGAAGTAATTATCATTGTGTAACACAGCACAGCACACGGTGACACGACAAAATTTGTCCTCTGCATTTAACTGGTGAGCAGTGGGCAGCCATGACAGGCACCTGGGGAGCAGTGTGTGGGGACGGTGCATTGCTCAGCGGGCACCTTGGCGGACCAGGATTCGAACGGGACCGCTTCCTTTACCGCTAGGCCACCACCGCCCCCAACAGGGCCATGAGGTGTCATTTATGCAGCACTGTCAAATCTCCCAGTGAGTCGCCTGCATTGGTCATCATCATTCACGCTTAATATACCATCTACTCATGTCATCAGGTCCTAGGAAGTTCAGGACTTTCTATTCAGGTCCTTTATTGCAGCAGTAGTCAGATGACCAAGCAGCCGCCGAACATTCTGTGCCAGGGAGGGGTCTTTGTTAGATTAGAAGTAACACCATTGAACGTCATTGTTCAGGTCTTAAATTGAGGTCCTGGATGGCCAGCTTGTGAGTCAGTGCTACAAAAAGCGAGGTCGTCTGCATTTAATAGTGTGCAGGTTGACTCTGGAGGTAAGGTGGTAGAATTAGGCCGTGACAGACATGGAGCAGAGCTTTTGAATGGGTTGGTGGGATCAGAGAACAGGGGTGCAGGATGCTGACAGAACTGATATTTCTTTTAGAGATTTTACTGGTGTTGAATATGTGCTTGCACATGATTTTTGCATTTTTACCATGTGTGAGCACTGTTTGCTGAGTTTTCGAATTTTTATTTCTTATTTCAGTTTTTGTCAGCAGAAGGTATAAATGAGTAATTTTGTCACAGTAAATGTCTGAATGAACTTGAGCTAAAATTCAAGTCAAAATGTGCAATGACAATGTGCATTGTCTCAGCATCTCAGCAGACATACCCTGCACTGGTGTTATGTTTGGACAAGAACTACATTTCATGTTGGCATGGCATCAATATTTACTTGTTGACTATTAGAATAAGTGGATGCAGCAAAGTTGGGCTTGTTGGGCTAGATCAGACTCAGGTTGGGTCGGATTCTGTCCCGGCTCAGGTTGAGCTGTCGAGTTCGAAAAATTACAGCTCAACTTTACTGTACACTAGTGCCAATTTAAAAACCGTGTCTTTATATTTTGGCACTGGCTTCAATTGGATATGCTAATTTTTTACATTTTAGTTTAGGTTAGTAATTTAAGTTTAGGTTTGCTTTCAAGTTGCAAATTTTTGTTTTGTACTAATTCATTTTACTCACATTAAGACATTTTAGTGAAGAGAAATACATCAATGTCTCACCATTGTTTCAGATAAACTTTATTTCAACTCTTGTATTTTAAGCTAAGTTTCAAGTTAAGAGCAGTCATTTGTACATTTGTATGTGAAATTCAGTCACAGATCGGTCTTCATACAGTTTCAGTGCATTAGCAAAGCAAGAGCGAAGCCAAATAATTGCCAACAGATTTCAGCCTAATGAATAATAATCATCCGTGCTGCACATCCATTATTTAATGAGAAGTTACCAGAAACTGCAACGCTACTATGCACAGGTGGCCAGCCAGGAAGGGGTGATGCTGTGATTTTCACACAGTCACTTGCCGCTGGAGCTGGAGGCTGCTCTCTGTGCCTCGGAGCAAAACTTAATTTCCTCATAAATAATTACCGTCCTCGCAGCGCAGCACGCTGCTCTCTGCTTTTCTGGAAACAAGACTGCCGCGGTAAATGAAATGAAGTAGCACATTTCAGCGGAGAGAAAATCATAGCCACCAGCTCAGTAGATTTGACTGATCATTAATTTGGCAACTGATGATGTTTGTACAATGAGCCCCTAGAGGGCTATGCTAAAGAATAGCCGGCATATAGTAGGAGAATAAAAACTAATTTCTATGCCCCAGATTTATGACAGCCAACTCATTAGGCAGCCGTGGGAGGCTGGAAGGCGTCCGCCGCATGAAATATGGAGCAATTATGGTGGGTGACGTTTCTCTGATGTCGAAAATCAGTCTTCATGGGGAAAGGGATTTTGCTGAAATGTGTCAGTGTGAGAGATATTTAAAGCCACTCATCACACGGCATCGGCAGAACGTAATCTGAGCCCCAAACACGATTCTTTGTCTCCAAAAGTCCCACATTTCCAGGGGATTCGTTTGCACTGTCAACAGAGTTAAACGTTGCACATTTTTAGTTCACGCTTCTTCTGATTAGCAGAACCATGAACATCATTCTTTTCATACAGTTCCCAGAAGCGGCTTTTCTTACATAAAGGAACAATGGTCAAACATTTTCACATTAAGGGCACCTCCAAGGAATGGCAGCTTCCAGCTGGTAATGGCAAGACATGTGCGACCAGGGTAGACCAGGTCACACACAAAGGCCTCTCTTTGTCATGGTGGCCCTGGGAATAGGGAGGCTTTTTACTCCTATGGTGCGATTTCAGGTTGTGGGCGTGGAGCAGCATGGATCACTTGAACTTGAACTTTTTACCTGTCGACATCACACACTACTGTGTGGGCCCAGGCAAAAAACTAAAAAAAACCCAACAAAGAGTGTTTCACTTCATATCACAAAGAGGAGGTACGGCCAGCAAAGGCCACACAGTGGGAACATTCCATATCTCAGCCTTCCCTTGAGCAAAATAAAATCGACATCTTGATGCTGAGGTCAGAGTAGTCAGCTGTCAGTCCATTTCCAACAGCAGAAAGTAAATGAACAAATCAATAAAAAACAGAGAACGCTGACATAGATGGAAGCTATTTCTGCATCACCAAGGTCAAAATAGAACTGGGGAGAGCTTTTTTTTTTTTTTTTTTATACAGAAAACAGCCCAGAACTTTGCAGCCAGTGATGAGGATCTCCAAACCTGCTCCCATTGGGCCATGAGCAGATGGTGAGCCACTCTCTGCATGTATCTTCAACGTCCATATTCTGCCTGAGATTTTGAGAAGGCAGGAATAGGTTAAATATCATTGTGAGAGGCTGCTGAGGCAAGAGACAGCTTTGCCTTTAGACGTATGTCCACATCAAAGCCTGCGGGGTATTAAAATATGGCCCATTTGGTGCCCTGGCAGAGTGTGGCGATGCTACCCAATAACTGCTCACAGTTATTTGATATTTATTTCAATTTAAAGCGCTATGCATTTTGTTCTATATTCATATCTTCCCTTACATTTCACATTTGCAGGCTTGATGAATGTTTCAAGTACAAGAAATGGCTTATAGGCTGAAAGAGACAAAAAAAAATGACCAGATAATTAGCAAGCCTATACTAAATGACACACATTAAAAAAATCCATGGTATAAATACGCCCTCTTGAGGCACAGGAGTTCTTCAAACAGACATAAACTAAGACATAACCAAGAAAGAATGAAAAAAAAGAGCTTGCTTACTTCACTGCTGGATTTTGAAATGCAAGACTACTAAGAACTACCAAGCACAAACGTTGTGGTGAATGGCTGTTGCAAAAGCTTGACAACCTTCCACGCTCTCGCTCTTAATAGGCCACAGTGATGGTAGAGCTACTCTTTGCCCTAGTTATATCATTCTAGATGTTCTTTGGATGACAACACAATGATGACACAATATGTTTCTTCTCTGTGTTAAAGACCTTGAACGTCTTTTTTGGCAATCCACTGCCTCATCCCATAGGAAAGTCAAAGCAAAAGAAAAATCTCTTTAATGTCACAATACTTTGGCATAGATACAACTGAGAATCACGGGAAAGGAAACTAAAACGTTTACTTACATCGCTTGATTTTCAGCTTTTTGTCCTGAGCAGCTGTGTGACGTTCCAAATCATGTCCAATTAGATGTCTTTTTTTCCACGGGTGGACTGAAACATCTCAAGGATGATCCAGGGAAACGGGATGCATCTGCTCTACATAGCAAAGGCTGTGAATGCTTATGTACATGTGTTTTAATGTACATGGGGCAGTGGTGGCCCAGCGGTTAAGGAAGTGGCCTTGAAATCAGAAAGTTACCGGTTCGAATCCCGAGCCACTGAGGTGCCACTGAGCAAAGCATCGTCCCCACACGCTGCTCCCCGGGCGCCTGTCATGGCAGCCCACTGCTCACCAAGGGTTAAAAATGGGTTAAAATCAGAGGACACATTTCGTTTTGCGTGCTGTAGTGTTTCACAATCACTTCACTTTCACTTTTCTCTCTTTTTTTTTTTTTGCCAAAATCTCAAGTAAACTTTATTTCACGTTGTCATTTAATCCATTTTGGTGTGTGCACTGTGAATACTTTCCACTGTACCTCAACAAATTGACTTCAAAAATAGTGATAGTTTGATATTTGAGCGAAACATTATTTTCAATGTCAGTTTATTTATTTTTAAAATGTTCTGTTTCTATTCATGGAAGATCAGAGATGCATCAATTGCATATCATCTTGAGTGCTCTTTGAAATTAGTCTGTGTGAAGTCAAAAGAGGGACTATTGCTTGTGTTAATGAATCTCTGCTTTTTATAATGATGACATTTTATGTTAAACTCAATGATAATTCTGCCAGCTGCTCTATTTCATAATGAGTTGAGGAATACATAATAGAAAAAAAAACATCAATTTGTTTTTGTGTCTTTCCATTCTCCATCTTTGAGCATGAAACTTTGAGGCAGAAAGAAATGTTCAGCCAACAGATTTCACAATCTGCTTATAACGAAATGCTGTTTTACATAACAGATTGAGTGTCTTCACACCATCACACAGTTTCATCAGTGTCATTTACAAGGTCTAAATAACAGCCATTTTTTCTGAAACATTTTCTAGAATTAGCAAGCTGTACTGACCCCAAACATGTGTTGCCAAATGACTATACATATACACCGCATATCTGCTATGTAAAAGTTATATTATTACTGCATTGTTATGTCTAACACTCACAGGAAATCTAGACGTGTATAATTAGCATTCAAGAACTCATTTGAACCAATAGTCCATCCCCAATAGTTCATCTCAGCAGTCTCAACACTGACAACACCGAATTTGCTCGTCACTCCTTTAAATCACTAATCAGATCAGATCTGTTTTTACGAATCTAACAAACATGCTTCCATGTGTCACACCCTGCTCTAGGTTTAGGTTACACATTAGTAGGAGAGAGGATGACCAGAAAAAGCGGGTACATTTATCGCTTCGTTTACAATACAAAAGCAAAAAATGGCTGTAAAAAGGACCAAACAGTCGCTTTGCTAATAGAAAGGGACAAATGACCACCCTGCAGACCATCACATCCCCAGGATCCCCTTGCTCTTTCCTTCCTTCCTTCCTTCTCCTCTGTTGTTATTGTTCTGGTCAGTCGATTGGTTCTTTGTTCTGCTTCACCTCTGCTCCTCACAACTCTGCTCCTCACAACTCTCACAACAGCCACCATCCTTCGGCCAACTCCAGGCTACCAATCACATTATGGAGTGGTAGGAGTGCAATCATGGGCTGATTAGCTGCAATCCTGCATGGATCACACACACAAACACACACACACACACACACACACACACAAACACACAGAGAAAGAGAGAGAGAAAGAAAGATGTTCAGACACACCATTCACCACAGGATGTCACACATGAGCTGAAGCAACACTTGCTCTACGTGATTGTTTCCTTACTTCAGGTTGTCTTGAGACACCTTCAGAAAAAAGCGTATGAGTGAAACACAACGTCTTGGACTTAAAATGAAGGCAATTAAAAGTCCTGAATGTGACATTCACCAAGAGGTTTGCTGAGGAATACCAACCCATGATACCAGTGGGGCGACTGTCACTCCACAAATTAAGATCCATTTGGCATCTCTGCATCACCTATTTAGGTTTCTTACCTGGGGAGGGATGGAGGCTGTTTTTGGGTATGCGATTTACAAACACTTTTTTACTGCTAATTGAAACCACTGTGATATTTTCTATGTACACTGAAAAATAAGAAAAAGTTATAAAAAATATATAACTAATATTTGTAATACAAACATGAACCTTATGAACATTTTTGTAGAATTCAATTCTAATGGACTCAATATCTTATATACTGTGTTATCAGATTATTTTATAATGTGCTTTTAATGTGCATGGCCTTACGTAACTAAAATAAGGCCTTCGTAACCTGAAGGTTGTGGGTTCGAATCCACCAACCATCAAGGTGCCACTGAGGTCCCCTTCAGTAAGGTGCCGTCCCCACCGTGCTCCCTGGCGCCGTTCATGGTTGCCTGCTGTGCTGTGCACCATGTGCTGTGTAGCACAATGATAAATAAATTCACTTCCACTATAAGAATAAAAGCATAAAGTCACATGATCATCGCACACACACAGATTATACTGCAGCCTGCAGGCCCAATAACACGCATGTTGCGTGCCTCCATCCCTTTTTAAATCCTTTATGATAAACACGATGGACTGGCACATGGAGTTTGGTTTTGCATGCAGAAGGTGGACTAAAGCCGTTTTAGCACCCGGAAAACATGCAGAAGGGCAGTATTTATTCATAAATCCCACTTTACAATGTAGTTCATTTATTTATTACCAAATAGATAATTCAAAGGCCCACATCGGCTTTGTCAATCTGTCTATACTTTTGAAAGCCTGTTTCAGGGATAATGCCATCAATTAGTCATGTTTCATAATGGAGATTCCCCAAGTGCTGCATAAAAAAACCCTGCACTCATTTTCCTCATATACAGCTGACATGATTTATACATAAAGAGGAAAAACACTGCATGTCGAGTCCCTCCCCAAGCACAGGCTGGAAAACAGGTTGGATGTCAAAACACCTGCCGGTGTGAGTGCGGAGCCGTAATGTAATTTGACAGGAGCAACGATGCCGAGTGTGTGCAACCCCTCCAGAGGGGATTCATTAATCCGGAGCCGAGTTCTGGGTTCGGATCCACAGCTGTGTTAAAGCTGCTCTTCATTATATAAAGAAATGAGAAGAAACGTTGCCTCCTTCACCTTTCCTAATGAGAGTCGAATTACCCCCGCCGGGTTTTTTACGAACGTGGCAGAAACGATCTCAGAACCGATGAAAAATAAAAATGTCTGAAATCCTCAGCGGCTCCATGGCAACCCTGTGATGTTGCTTTCCCAGAAACCTACTGTCCTCAGGTTAACGTTTCTGGACCCAGTGGGGACACAGTGGGGGAGAGAACACATCCCCGGAGCGGACACCCAACATAAATAGACACTGCGGACCCAGTTCCCTGTCTGTTGGGAAATGACCTCGCTTGGAAACCAGAGGAACTTCGGCACGGTTCTCACGGCGTTGCATGCATCCTCGGAAACTTGTCACACACACAGGCAGTGTGTCTTTCCCATGTCTGCGAAAGTGGCATTTTACATCGCACAGTGAATCCTTCGCAATGAGGCCAGAATGCCAAGAATGCTAGGTCTCTCTTTTTTTTTTGCAGTGGAAAAACAAACATGTCTTGGACACCGAACGGCTATGAAAAAAACTAGTAAAAGGGGAAAAAGCATCACGATCGTGTCTTATACTCGGTAAACCCACCTTATTGCAATTTTAAAAAGGGGCCCTTGCCTCAGAGACTCGATTAAAGATGGTAGGATAAATAATGACTGCCTTGGGGAACTTTCTGGGGGACAATAGCGCTGCCTAAATAAAACCACCAGCCAGCAATGGAGCTACAGAGACCAGCGGAGGACTTGTGTGAACTCTGTGCCTGGAACACATAAAGCATCTCTTACACGCGCAACTGGACTTAACTTGCTTGATTAGGCCTGAAATGCCTCGAGTTAAAAACATCACAGATGAAAGAATGATAGAAAAATGTGGACTGGTCCGAGGAGGGTAATGAGCCATGTTGGGATAATTGGCATACAATTGGCAGATGCCATTCTTCACACATGAATTCAGTGAATAAATGAAAAAGAAAAAAGTGAGGAATGTCGCCCTCTAGCGTTTCCTCTGGCATCTCAACATATCAGAGATTTAAACGTGGCTCATACTAGACACATCAAACTTTAACTTTTTATGACCAGATTGAATTTCATACTTTATTTATTTATTTGTGTGTGTGTGTGTGATCTAGACCATTGCATGTACACTATATGCCAGATTGCACTGATCATGCACAACTTTATTAAAGAAAACAATAGCAATCCTCAAAATATAAGTGACTGGTTGTTAAAGTGTAAGGTAAGAACATACACAACAGGTGCCTTAATCAAAGCCGATTCTCTGTTTCCTTTGAACAAAACTTGTGTCTAAACCCTCTCAGTACGTTTTAATCCTGGCTGAATGTCAATGCACTAAATTCACACTTGATAGGTCTTGTTCAACCAGTTGTTTTAGCTGTACGGTTGGTAAAGGCCATACATTTTTTAAAACCAGCATTCATTCCTTAATTTTCCATAACTGCTTCTAGTCAGGATCACCAGCCACCAGTATTGGAAATTAGCTTTAAGCACTTCTTATGTATCTGGACAAGGCCCGAGTGATCATTAATGGTCTAGGCTGAAGTCAGTCACTCAAAAACATTGGAGTGAAACGTTGGGTTGGGTTGGTAAAACTGCATCTTGGTTCATAGGCAGGACGAAAGGTAATGAAGACTTTCATGAAATGTGGGATATTCCTGTATCGCAACACCTGACGCCATTCTGCCTCCACAGGACTGTCCACTGAAGCAAAATAAGGTCAGAGGGCATCCCCATTAGGAAACAAAGCTGTCAATCACTAACTTGACCTCCACAGAGAGGTCGTTAACTATGGTTTCAGTGAACTGCCTTTCCAAAAAGATCAATGGCCCCCCAAAAATCTCTTTATCCTTACCAGGCTGTCCATCACCACAGGGACAGAGCAGGGACCCACCCAGGGCAGGGCAGCAGAACACCATGTCTTCTCATCTAGAACTTGTCACTTACTAATGAAGGGTCCTACATCATTCCCTGCAACCATATCCGCCTACTTGGAATCATGGTTGACCCCCACCCTCTCCTTTCAACCTCATGTCAATCTAACAATTAAAACAGCTTTCTTTAATCTCCACAACATTTCTCCACCCATCCCTGCCCTTCACAACACTCACTAAACTACAGCATGTCTGCTGCCCGCCTGCAGGCCATGGACCGCAGCTCCTCACTATGAAAAACCTGCCAGGTCCTAAAGCCGGTCAATTACCAGCCAATCAAAAAAAAAAAGAACATTCCTACGCAACAGCCAATCAGAAAATAGCAGTACTAAAACTGGGCAGAACGCAACACAACAACCAATGGAAAGGTATCCGGGAATTCTTTATTCTGCTACTTGAGATTAAATCCTCCAAAAAGGTTGTTGACCCCAACAATAATTCTCCATGCATCACTTACACAAGCAATGAATAAGCGTCCATATCCTAAACCTTTTACAGCTACCACATGCAGCCTGAAAGCAAGCGGTACGAAGTAGAATAGCCTATAGAGCGCATCCAGAAACTATTCACAGCAAATTCGTTTTTTTTCACATTTGGTTATGTTACAGCCTTATTCCAAAATGGATTAAATCCAGTTTTTCCTCACAAACTTGAGGTTTTGGCAAATTTATAAAAAAAAAAGAAAAAAAACAAAAGCACATGTACATCACATGTATTCACAGCCTTTGCTCAATACTTGGCACACCTATCTTTCGCCAGTTTCACCCATTCCTCTTTGCAGCACCTTGTTGGTGCACAGCCATTTTAAAATCTCTCCAGAGATGTTCAATTGGATTCAAGTGGCTATGCCGCTCAAGGACATTCAGAGTTGTCCTGAAGCCACTCCTTTGATATTTTGAATGTGTGTTTTAGGTCATTGCCCTGCTGAAAGATGAACCGTCAAGAGGGCCATGGACATCCAGGTTGTCTGAGTTTCAGGGCAAAAGCTGTGAATAGTTATGTACCTGTGCTTTCTTTTAATACATTTGCCAAAATAAGGTTTTAATACATTTTGGAATAAGGTTGCAATATAACTAAATGTGGAAAACATGATGTGCTATGAATACTTTCCAGATCCACTGTATATGCTTTTTAGCTGCGTGTTCCATACATTACATTGATCATACTAAACAAGAGCCTTATATAAGCAGTCAGTGTGCTCATTTGTCTGTAAAAACAGCCAATATACAACTGTTTGCTTTAGAAAGAACAAATTTGTTGATGATGGATACTTTGATTTTGGCTTTATTTTCTCTTTTTATTGAATTTTTTGAGTTTGACCATACAATTCAGAATTTGTGGCCAACTGTGCCTAAAAATGTTTGATTGGGTGGTTTGAACATAGGTTGAACATTATACCACCTATATGTTATGTATAATAATGTTTTACTTTTACTACCTTTTACTCAAAGTAAATTTTAATTTTAGTATTTTTTTACTTTACTAATTTTTAGATGGGTACTTTTACTTTTACTTGAGTTGAATTTAAGAAAAGTAAAGATAATTTTACTTAATTACATTTTTTCAGTACTCTTTCCACCTCTGCCTTTCAGACCTCCTCCACCCTTCCAGCTCCACCCAGAGCCTCAGGTGCACTGATGCAAACCCCCATTCAGGACCAAGATTTGGACCTGGGGCTGAAGGGCTTCCACAGCTGCTTTACCTTCCCTCTGGAATGCCCTCCACACCCTCAAACTGCATCAAACAGTCCATTACTAATCCTGCCCGATGGGTGGTAGCATCAGTGGCACAGCCTAGCTGACCCTGTCCTAGAAATCAGGGTTAGCTGCTAATCAATATGGATTTGGACAATGAGAACACATCCCATAGATTTGTATGGAAGCTGCCTTGTAACTGCTCACATGGTGGTCATGTTGTTGTCTATTTCATGTTCAGAGCAGGCTGTCTAAATGATGTAAAGTTCACCAAATGTGATATCGGCATCAGTGAGTTGTTGAGGACTTCGAAAGTCATCATCACCACAAAATAAGGGAGTATGTTTCAGAATAATTTATTTTCCACCCTTGGAGAATATGTGATGTCACGGTAATGTAGTGGATCATGTGTGGATATTCAGCATTTGCTCGCTTTTCCCGGAAGAAATGCAGGTCAGCCTCCTTATCAGATATGGTTTGGCCCATTATGCTATGTGAATATTAATGATAGACAATAAACAGCACATCGACCAGTTTTAATTTAAATTTTACCTGCTTCCATGTTTTCAAAGAATAGCGTTTCTTTATCTGGAAGCCGCTAGTCGTTGCAAACAGTTCATTTAGCCAAGCTGCAGGCCTTTAGGCGTCACTAAATGATGATACGTCATTTAGTGACCAAGATTATAATCTGTAATGACATTTTTATTTAATTAATAAATCTACCCTTTTTTGTATGGTAGTTATCCTTCAATGTATATATTTTTTTTTAAGTTTTAATAAACTTGTCTCACATAAAATATGAATTATTGTTAAAAAAATTTTGAGATCAATGCATTGATCTGTACAATTACAATAATGAACAATATGCAAACAATGTCTTCTTAAGTAACTGATTATGGATATAACTGCAGGTATTTGCATTTTTGGAGATTCAAAGTGCACTTTTCTTCTCTTCCAGAAGAGGGCAGCAAAGATTCAGCTATGAACAGCAGAAAACAATTTTTAGAGCCATGACATGTTGCCATATTAACAATTTCTACTACTTATGAGTTATCCTGATGATTTTTTTTTTTTCATTCACTCACTTTATCATTGTCATTCACTATCAGGGTCATGGTTGCTGGAGCCCATCCCAGCACATTGGGTGCAGAGTGGGGACTCACCCAGGGCAGAATGCCACCCCACCACAGGATTATTCATTCAATAGGTTAACCACTTTAATAAGGTACTTCATGAACATAAACAAAACATTAATCACAATAATGTAACTCATACGATTAAAACACACAGTTTATTATAGACAAAACAGCCTAACAAAAAACATAGAGAACAATCTGAAGAAAATGAATCTACAATTTTGGAATCTGCTGTCCCACCCGGAAAACCCTCCAGTAACACTAATGCAACACAGCTTTATTGTGGCTTTTATGGCTTTTGTCAGCAAATCTGAATCTAGGATCTTACTCAAAGGACTAAGTTATTATATGCTCTCCCTGTGTTGATGCTGATTTCCTCTGGGTTCTCCAGTTTCCTCCTGCCACCAATTAGGCGACTCTAATTTGTCCATAGGCACGAGTGTGAGAGTGGATGGTGTGAGTGTACCACCCTGAGTGAGTCCTGTGAGTATGAATATAGTGGGAATAATAAGTGTAGGGTGCTAGTAGCCTAGTGGGTAACACGTTCGCCTATGAACCAGAAGACCCAGGTTCAAATCCCACTTACTACCATTGTGTCCCTGAGCAAGACACTTAACCCTGAGTGTCTCCAGGGGGGGACTGTCCCTGTAACTACTGATTGTAAGTTGCTCTGGATAAGGGTGTCTGATAAATAATGTAAATGTAAATGGTTTATTTTGACATTGTGCAAAATCAAATCAAAATGGTCTTTCTTTCTGTACTCTTACATCCTCAATGGCCTGCTTTAAAATCCACCCGCACCACACCGAGCCAGAGATAAAATTCACACAGACAGCGGATGTCAGAAGTCTCAGACCAATGGCTTTATCAGTGCATTGTTTCACCCGTGGGCCCTCTGCCTGTTTCTTTTCCTTTTCACAAACAGCTCTGGCCCCAGCAGAGCGAGAACCTGATGGATTAATTGACTGCTCAGCGGTGACGCTGGCAGCTCGGCGGGACCACAGTGTTCCCGCGATGTAGGCGGGGAGCAGACTTTGTCCTGGGCGTGCACGATGGCTGGATGAGCGCAAAGGGTGGACAGAGGGCGCGGAATGCGATGGGTGGAGGGAGGGAGGAGTGGGGATGAGTGTTTGTTTGAGCTGTATGAGCTGGCACTGGGCAGACGCATGGTGACCCGGCAGGCTGGCACTACTGATGAAACCGCAGATGTCACAGCCCTGCTGACCCACTTTCACACGTGCGCATGTATGTTGTTTTATATCTTTCTAATAACCTGGATTAGTGCAACAAATGACCAAATGACCCTAATCATTTCTGTTTAGAACCTGAACATTTACATATTTTGTGTTCACTGATAAATGTTCACAAAATTAATCCTTTATAATTCCAGAATTACTTCTATTATGAGACAAGAGAGTCGGATTCAGCAGAATTAAAGGATCCAGGAGGCAATTATTTCCAGCCTAAAACTTCTAATGAAATTAGAACCAGCGGCGTTAGTATTAGGGGCATCAATCACTATTAATCCAATAGTATCCATTTTTAGATTCTAAATTTAACATACATTTTTATCGCAAAATATATTATTTTATAGCTGGAAGGGGGCCCACTATTCAAATGGCATGTGAAGGAATGGTTTAGTTATATTAGAAATATATGGCTTGGGCATTGTATGTTTGTCCTTTTTTTATTGAACCCCCAAACACTGTGGTAACACCTCACTGAGGAGAACAGAATCCAGTTCTCTGAACTGAGAATGAGATGAAAACAAGCAAGAATTCAAATACTGCATTAAGGACAATATGAATTTATCTAAAGAATCATAAAATATGTGTTTTGTATACATTTAAAAGTTAGAAATTTGGAACAATATTTAGGCATCAAACACAGTGTCAATATTTGTCCAGGCTAAATGTCTACTTCAAGCTCCAAGTCAAGATTTTACCAGCACGTGGATGGTAAATCTCTCCGGGAGAGCATCCTGCTGCAGAATGATCATGTGACATGGATCACCTCCACAAATTTCCCTGTTTGGCCCTTGCTGCCTTGGCCAAACAAGCCATCTGCTGATTCCATCTGATAGTCATCTGTTAGAACTGTAACCCTCCATCCTTCAGCTGCTCCTGTTTGGGGCTGCCACAGCGGATCGCCTGGAATGTGACCCCAAACCTGAACAATTTCTGTACAATTTAACTGAAAAACCAAAATAAGACTTCAAGAGCATCCATGGTAGTAGCCTTGTGCAGCATTTTCCAAGCCTTGTCCTGGAGGAAGGTCTGCCAAAGAGTCCTCATTCCAGCCCTAATTAGATATGGTGTTACTTAATAGACTAACAATGATTGGGGCAGATTGTGAAGATATGAGGGTTGGAACAAAACTTCCTGGGAGATGTTCCTCCAGGACAAGGGCCTAGTGGGTAACACACTCACCTATGAAGCAGAAGACCCAGGTTCAAATCCCACTTACTACCATTGTGTCCCTGAGCAAGACATTTAACTCTGAGCTGCTTGTGGACTTATCCTGTAACTACTGATTATATGTCATAAATGTAAATCCAGGGTCACCTAAAATTATAAAAAAATACATATACAGTCTCTCAAAAGTATGGGTTTTGGCCTGATGAGACACTTCAGTCACTTCTGGCCAAAAACCTCCAGACATTTGATGAATGTTGAAGCAGAATTTACCTTTTCAATAAGACAATGATTTCAAGTGTACATTGGATTCAACAAAATAATGGCTTCAGGAGAAGAAAATTGAAGATGCGGAAGTGTCATTAAATGGAAAAAGCAGGAGGCGCAGGTGCACAACGTCTTGTGTTTATTTGTGAAGTGAAAATGTGTGAAGGCCAACTGAAAACTCACAAAGGTACTTCAATATGGCAGGAAGAAAAGCAAAACTTTGAACTATATAAAGAGTCTGAAAGTCATGGCAACTGGACTTTCTTTTTTTAAGGTAGAGACGTTTCATTATGCATCCACAGAACTTTGTCAATCTGTCCAGATTTGTCCAGATTGACAAAGTTCTGTGGATGCAGATTGAAACATCTCTACCTTAAAGAAAGAAAGTCCACTTGCCATGTCTCCACTTTCAGACAAGTTCACCTGGATGACTGAGAATCTTCACAGACAACTATATAAAGACTGTACTGAGCTCACAGAACAGTGAGGATAGGCCCCAACAGGTCGATTTAGCCAAATGAGACACACTAGGTATAACGTAACACAAGACAGGGTTATGGCGTCACCTGGCGGGCCTATGGCCACATGCCATTACAGGAATGTTCCGGCCAGAGCCCATAAATATGTGTTATGCACATCTTCAAGTGAAAGTGAAGTGTGATAGACTGCAGTGTATCACGTGACACAACAAAATGTGTCCTCTGCAGTGGACACGGGGAGCGGTGTGTGGGGACGGTACTTTGCTCAGGGGGACCTCCGTGGCGCCTTGGCGGGTTGGGATTTGATCCCACAACCTTTTGATTACGAGTCCACTTCCTTACCTGTTTCGCCACCAATGCCCTGAATTAAGAATATCACCATCTTATTTGCATGCAGTATAAACTGCATATGTAATAGTTAATATTTACCCTTTACCTTTGTTAGATCACATTTGCTCAAAGTGATTGTCCATGTTCAGAAACCATGCGATTTGGACGAGCCAGAAAAAAAAATCCTCCAAAAAATGTCCAAAATCCTACACGAGACCTGTGCCAACCTAGAACTACTCTAAGATGCTGGTGTCAGTTGGGGCTCAGAAAGGGTACGCTGTCGACCATTAATTGGCCAGGGAGCTAATAGTTTGGGATTTCTCATTTTTGCCCTTGTCTTTTAATCAATAAATATCCTAATTAAACTTAATGGACATTGTTATTTTATAGAGTATCTGTTTCCAAAATATGGTCATTTTTATGGAGAGTGTTGTCTAAATTCATAAAAGGGGTCTTGTCATGATCCAGTCCGGCATGGGTTACTCCGGGTCCCGAGTCCGGACGGTCAAGGATGCCTGCCCCTGTCTGGTGGTGTTCCAAGATTCCAGGTATGAACTTCCCCCCGACGCGGCCGTCTCGTCCGGATTCCAGCGACGCACCTCCGGTAATCGGCAGTTCCCCGCCAAGATGCCATGTTTTTATCATTTCCGGCTGGCGGCTTCAGACCCAGTCGGTTAACCGAGACGAGGAGAGAGGCGTACTTCCCAGCGGCGCGAGCCGGAGACTGACAGAGTGACCTGGCGCTTGCGGACGCTGGACAGGATGCCGGTCCCCCACGGATGAGCCGTGTTTTGGACTTGGCCTGAAGCCGCCAGTGCAGGACAGCCCTGTGACGTCGTGCATCCTGCTTCCTCGTCATGTCCAGCCATCCTGACATATCTAATAATTTCGGTCTAACTTGGTCCAAATACTTCACAGCTTTTCTTTTTGTTTCTGGTGGCCACAACCTAGAATATCACACACTTACTTCAGGCTCTGAAGTTCTGTAGGTTGGGTGGGTGGGGCATCAGCATTATCCTCATGGATCTTCTTCATGACTTCTATAGAGGCTGGGGTTTTCAAAAGATGTTGGATTTGAGGTCTCCTATAGAGTTTCCCTGCATTCCACTCTGCGCTCAGTGCCATCCAGATGACAAAGGCGGCGTACTCTGAGAAGTCCAGTACATCAAAGAATATCACCAGTGGCCATCGCAGGGTCCTTTTGCAGCTGTAGGTAGTCACCAGCTTGTCCATGTTATCCACATCGCCTTTTGTGCCATTATAATACATGATTATCTCTGGCTTTTGATGCTCCTGGCAACAGATTCTCCCGTCCCTGTGCACTCATTAGTACCACATTCTTGCCTTTTTTTTGACACGTAGGAGTCCAGGGATGTGTCAGTCATGTACACAGACTTGGAAGACCGGACAGGCCTGTTCTTTGTATTCAGCAGTTTGGGTGGGAGCTCAGACTTGTTTTTCTGTATCGTTCCCACCATGGTCAGCTTCATGTTGAGGCGCTCATGGTGCTGAGGCTCATCTTCATTTTGGAACTAGCTGGAGTCTGACTCAAAGTTGTCTCAAACCTCTTCTACATTATCATCAAAGCTTCCAAAATCATTTGCCTGGCCGTCGCAGCAGAGAATATTTTGAACTCACCCAACAGGACACACCCAAGAACGGTGCTGATAGCGTGCCATTTACATTTACAGCATTTATCAGACGCCCTTATCCAGAGCGTCTTACAATCAGTAGTTACAGGGAGAGTCCCCCCTGGAGCAACTTAGGGTTAAGTGTCTTGCTCAGGGACACAATGGTAATAAGTGGGATTTGAAGACCTGGGTCTTTTGGTTCATCGGCGAGTGTGTTACTACCCCCCGGGTGCCACGCCCCCTTGATTCCCCACACCAGAGCTCCGGGTTCCGGAGCCTTGTCCTGGAGGAAGGTCTGCCAAAGAGTCCTCATTCCAGCCCTAATTAGATATGGTGTTACCATATGAGCCTGACAGACGTCTCGAATTGGTCAGAGTCGGTGCGACTCCAGGGTTTTGCGTTAAGGTTGTCACGTTCCGGGTCAGAGAGGTGTCACTCTGGAGTTCTGTTTTTCAGTTTTAATATTATTATTATTTTTTTTAGGTTTGGTGGAAGGGATTGGAAGGTGTGATCCCCGTGAGAGAATGAACCTTCCCTTTCCCCGTTTCCGATTCCCCATTGTCCCAAGCTGGTGTGTGTGAATTTGGCTCTTCAGAACATAAAAGTTGAGGCATTTATCCGCACCTGGGTCCTCCTCCTCCTTTCTGTGCCAGAAAAAGTTGTGATAGAGAACCACACTGGCAAAGCTGTATTTATTGTGTCTCGTCTCCAACTTGCAGCTAAGATGGAGTATGAGAAATCCTCCATTACATTTCACTCTGCTCGCATCTCCCGTTGCTTCAAAAACAGCATGTCAACGTTCTGTTTTTAGGCCGAAAATAACAGGCTCTGTGTTCTACTGTGTCCACTCAGTCGAAGCACAATCCACAGCTCTTGACAATCAGGATGAAAGAATGCAGCGTTTTTACCTTTCCATTGTTTCACAGCTCCGGGTGTTTGAGAGGTATGCGCGGTCCCACTGATCTCTGACATTAGTGTTTGCATTAGTCTGGCACGACAAGCTATGCAGGTTATGGACAAGAACTATTTATAAAACCTAATATGAGAACACAATTTTAGAAACGTCGCACTGGCCACAGGAATTGCGCTGCGTGCAGCGTCCTAAAAGCCCAGTGTTTACAGACAACAGAGGTGGAGCCATACCGGAGATGGAATGGTCTGTAACACAATATATCTGGTGGATACTTGCACATGAGACCTATGAGGAGTGTGGGTGCCATTTCAGTTCAATCCACTAATCCAGTTTTTAGCATAAATCACATAAGAAGGTAAGTGTTTGAATACGATGGAAGCATCACCATTAATGTTGCATAAGATCTGTGGGGTCAAAGGTTGTAGCCTCTATTGGCTCACTGACACCTGTGTTATGTAACTCAACCAGACCAGTCAAACTCCACTGGTAAAGGGGTCTGGTTGAGTGGTTTGGGATTTAATGAATGAAATAGTGAACAGTTGACAAGCCCTCCTTCCTGAAGGAATTCACCTCAGAATAACTGGTTTCCGTTATGGGAAAGTAGGCAAACTGCCCGCTGATCTCCAAACCCTCTGCAGCACCCACCAAGAACTGAATCCATCATCATGGATGCCAGACACCTCCACCCACAGCACCTGCTTGTGGGACAGGTTATTTCTACTCTCTTGTCAGGGGCCCAAACTGCCAGTAAGTTACATTTGTCACCATACAAAAGACTTAACATTATTGCTATTGTGATATCATGATTACTTTTGTAATTTTTTTAGGTCATGAGCTACTTTGACTGCAAATTAGTCATTTTAATGTTCTTCTAGTACTTCAAGGGTGAGCCTGTGTTTTGTATCCTCTTAAGATTCTACCCCTATTTATTGTCATGAGTCCGGATTGTCTTGTCATGAAGGTCAATGGTCCACCTGCACCAAGTCCACATCAGCGAGGACAGGATCTGCAATCTAAGATGATAGCTGAAAAAATGTGGAAAAAAATATTCAATATTTAAAAACTGAATGTTTTCAGTGACTGAAATTGACCAGTTTAAGTTTACATTGCAAATGATTAACTTACCAATTCTCCTTCAAATGACATACTCAGTGGTGGCCTAACAGTGAAGTGGTAGCCTAGCGGTTAAGGAAACAGCCCTGTACTCAGAAGGTTGCCGGTTCGAATCCCTAGCAAATCACCTGCTCACCAAGGGTGATGGCTTAAAAGCAGAAGACACTTTTCATTGTGTGCTCTGTGCTGTCTAACAGTCACTTCACTTTCACTCTTGAAAGCGGTCACAATATTTTTATGACAATACAGTCTAAAACTGTGGTCCTACCCCTATGCCTTTTCTCAGACCAGGGCATGGGAAAAAAAACTGTCACACACTCACCAACAGAGGTCAGCATTCTATTGATTTATCACCATCGTTTCAGAACTGGTGGCTTGTGCAAATCGGCCTGATGTGGTGTGACAGCATTACACACTCGATAAAACCATCACAATTCAGCGATCATCAGCAAAAGCAGTCCTACCACAATGACCCATAGCCTTCCATTGTCCAGACAGGCACTGTTATGTTGGATTCTCTTTTAGCGTTGGATTAAAATGGAAATGGGGTTTTGAATGTGTGTGGTTCCAACTGGATACACAAAATTAAAACCACAATTGCTGTTCATATAACCAAATTATGAACAAAATTGCATTTGCGCCTCAATGTGTTGACGAAAAGCCCCGTCAAACCTGACCACAGAATCCATCAAAGAGGCCCCAAATAGTCATTTACAGTTTGAGGAGCTGGTGGCAGGTGGCCTGCGGCAGTGACCAGTGAATCCAGGCTCCTCTTATGGGCTTCTGCATGCACAATGCTAACAAAACCACAGCATTTCTCATCTTCGACCAGAAGCAAACAGAGCAGAGAGAAGAGAGCGCAGCACTGTTATGTAACCAGTGCACCGTGCATTCCCAGTAAGAGTGAGCCGCTACTGAACAATGCACACACTCGTTGCTTAACACGTGGCATAAAGTTAAAGCTGACAAATTGCACATTAATATTTCAAGAAAGGTAACATTTTTTCCCCCCATAATTCTCCACTCTACAAAACTGTACAAAAAAACTACGCACACATCTTGCATAACATGCTGAAAGTACATGTCACCTTTGACTTTATGCCTCTAGGTGATCAGTTCATCTTTTGCTCACTTAACTCTTCATGGTGTCAGGCTTTGAAAACAAGGGAGCCCAGAAGTACACATGCCACTGTAAAATTCCACCTACATCAAGCCACATACCAGCAATACACACGTATGTGTTCTCCTATCATTGGGAAAACCTTACATTATGAATACACTTTCCATTCAGATCTATTTATTACTGTAGTGAAAAATCATCATCATAAGGATCATTTTCATAAAAATGCTCAACATGTGATATTTTTCAGGACTGCTGACTGGGGCAGTGGTGGCCTAGCGGTTAAGGAAGCGGCCCCGTAATCAGAAGGTTGCCGGTTCGAATCCCGATCTGCCAAGGTGCCAGTGAGGTGCCACTGAGCAAAGCACCGTCCCCACACACTGCTCCCCGGGTGCCTGTCATGGCTGCCCACTGCTCACTAAGGGTGATGGTTAAATGCAGAGGACACATCTCACCGTGTGCACTGTGCTGCTGTGCTGCTGTGTATCACTTCACTTTATCACTTGTAATGCACTTCTTCTAAAATATGAATAATGTTGCTTTATTTGATCATGCATAAGAGATTTCAATTCCATAATTGGTGTGCAAAACGTATAATAAAAGAAGAAAAGAAAAGTCTGTTAATTGTCATGAATTGAAATTGTACAAAAATTCTCAGATTTTACTAAAATTACATATTTATTTACAATTTTCATTTTGACCTTTGCTTATCACCGTAACATCACAAGTACAAGGGATCACCCACAATGAGCAAATTCCACTGGCTTCTCGATTTAACAAACTGCCAGTCAGGTTCAGCCTCGTGTGAGGTTTGTGATCGCCGTCTCTCTTTTCTCTCTCTCTCTCCCTCTGGAGGCCGAGAGACAGAGCTTGAGAAAGAGACACAAAGAGAGAGAGAGGAAGCGAGTCGGGCCGCTGCCCAATCCCGTGCCTTTCCCCGCCCCCTTCGGCCTCCTCCCTGACAGCGCACGCCTCTCACACACGTTAAAGAGAGGGAAAAAAGCGCAGTGAGGACGAGAGAAAAGAGAGAGAGACCGAGCAAGACCAAGCGAGACAGAGGGAGAGAAAGTGAGAAAGTTTCAGAGGTACGTGGAAAAGCCGGAGGAAGGGTGTGTGTGTGTGTGTGTGTGATAAGTTGAATGAGTGCATGTGTGTGTGTGTGGTTGAGAGAATAGGTCACTCAGCGTAGCGAGAAACGCCAGAGCCTGACAGCTCCCGGGACTCTTCATCCAGGGCCGAGCCTCTCCCGCTCCTCCGCCAGAGCCTGACAGCTCCCGGGACTCTTCATCCAGGGCCGAGCCTCTCCCGCATCCCAATACCGGCCGGGTACCTGCCAGCCCTGCCATGACGGACGAGGACTGCCGCTCCCCCATCGGCCTGGACTGCTGCAGCTGCTGCATGGACCTGGCCAGCGGCTACCTGCCCGACAGCCTCAGCCCCACCGCCAGCAGCCCCTTCCGGCAGCTCCGCGAGCAGCTCCTCTTCCAGAACCTCAACACCGACAAGCTGAACAACATCATGCGGCAGGACTCGCTGGAGTCGGTGGTCCGGGACCCCTGCTTCCTCCTCAACGAGGGCATCTGCAACAGCAACATCGACCAGACCCTGCTGTCCATCCTGCTCTTCTTCCACAGGTGAGCCACGCCCCATTTAACATTTATTAACATTTATTACTGTTATTGAAGTTATGGAAGTCGGCAGCAAAAGGCCACGGAGGCTCAAACGATTAATGGTGGAAGCTATGCTCAGCCGGGGCGAGTGTCCCCGAGCTCAGGTCACAGTTAAAAGGGCCCGTTCCTGTACAAAACGGTCAAACAGCATGGACGTGATCAAGATGAACCGCGCATCGTCGATAGTCATGGTCTAATATTGCTCTCCAAGCGATCAGTGTAAATAAACAGGTTATTTATAGTAAATGAACGTTTCATAACCGCCGCCGCGACGATAGCAGATGAAGGTGCCACGTATAGTCAGCAGATTTATGGCCGGGATCGTGGATATGTTTTATCTGTCCCCCTGATCATAAAGTGCTGATTAAAAGGCTCGCCATCTTAGCGCGTCCCTCGCAAGTCCGTCTCTGTTAAAGTTTAATCCGGATTATCGGCCCGAGCGTATGTGGCAGCGAGAGGTTATAGTCCTCACCGCTAATACGCGCCGGTGAATACGTCCGTGTGTGACCTGGGTAGGCGTCCATGTTCGCAAGGTGAGAGACGGACAGTCCTCCCTTTCAAGGCCAGCTTTGAGTCTCCAGATCGGGATCTGGCCCAGCAAAGCCTCTGGAAGTGTGAACGGATTATGTGTGGGGGCGTGGGTGTGTTTGATATCTCAATGTCAAGGCAGGCGTGTCTGTTTAATACGGATCAGACGGGAGTGTATGTCAGGGGGGCCGAGGGCGTCTGAGCCTGGGCCGGTGGGGGAACTCCGTGACCCGTTGTTTACTGCGCGGGCTGTTCTCCAGGAGCAGATTCCCTTTACTGCTGACAATCAAAGTGAACGGGATTAGGCTTCAAGATTAAATGTGCACGTGAAAGTCTGCGCCTAACGTTCCCATAACCGAAAATAAACGTTCGGGAAGCGAAGTGGGCTGAGCCGGAGCAGCTGGACTCTCCTCTCACTCCCCGAGCCACGCTGCCAGCGGACCACGGCCAGGAACACTCTGTCCCCCCCCTCCCAGTCCTGGAAACTCAGCTTCCGTCTGAACTCTCTCTGCAGCAGCGAGGCGCGGAAGAATGACCTCCAGCACGCTCACGGAGACTCAGACGGCGGGACGCGCAATGACAAGTACGTGCATCGACACACACACACACACACGCACAAGTACACGTGTGGCCTGCTGTTCAGAGGCATGCAGCAGCAGACGTGGTTACCCATCAAACAGACACACGGGGGCCTATTTTACACACAGGGGCTATAATAGGCCTAATGGCTGGGGTCTATTTGCTAAGATCTGCAGTCTCTCTTTACAGAAGTGAACAGGTACACACGTCTGATGACTACTTATCTAGGATCAGCTAATTATCAGCCAATTAACCAGCCAGGATTTCTTGTTCGCCTGTCAATATTTCTAACACTGATAAATTTAGTGGCATTTTTATATTTTCTGAGTGTAGACTAGGCCAAGCCTGTGGCTATGATTGACAGCCGTAACACACCTTCCTAATTTCTTCTTTCTGGATGATTTGTACCCACTTAGTGCAAGCAGTGTTGCCAGATATGTCATGGTTTCCGCCCAGGATCATCCAAAGAAATACATAAAAAAACTTTACTGCTGTGACTACATAAAGGTCCCCTATCCTGAAAATGATTGTTTAACATTAATGCTATTAACATTAATAGTTCCCCTAGCCTGTTTCCCTAGTGGCAACAAATGGCGATTTGGCCATTGTGTTTTGCTGAGAATGTAGAGACGGTCTGATCTGAAATTTCTCCCCTTACGTCCTCACGACTTCATGGCTGCACCAAACATTGTGGGTGGTGAGAGGTGTGGATGATGTTACACGATTGCCCCCTCAACTTCTCTTCACATTAGCATTTAAAGTCCTGAAATTTACATTAACATTTACAGCATTTATCAGACGCCCTTATCCAATTAGTAGTTACAGGGGACAGTCCCCCTGGAGCAACTCAGGGTTAAGTGTCTTGCTCAGGGACACAATGGTAGTAAGTGGTATTTGAACCTGGGTCTTCTGGTTCATAGGCGAGTGTCGTACCCCTAGGCTACTACCATCCCATCATTATAGGCAGAATTTGGAAAAGAGACTTCATATACAGTATTAGAGGACCACTAAGGCCGATATAAAGGCAAAAAAAAAATTATGTCATTTGGGGGGAAAATATGCTCCACCCAGTGCCATTATTGGGCATCACAAAAACCGAACATGCAGAAAAATGGTCAGCACTGTTACTGAAGATTTGACTGGCATTAACACACACCTAACATGCGCTATGTTTAACGTGGTGTCCTCCCAGACAATAAACCCCCGGCCGGAATCAGACTAATGCAGAGTCCTGCGCAAACACGAAGACGCGCCTGCTCGCATGCAACAGCCGCACATGCACACACAGCGAGCACAAAAAGCGCGCGTTCACAAACGTCTCCTGTGCGAGAGAGGGGGAGGCAACGTGAGCCAAGAAAAGTCGTCCCAGACGTCACATGCGCTGCCAGCGCAGGGCCGTAATCAAGCGATGCGGAGCGGGGATCTATGATAGGTCTTTACAGCCACCCAAACCCGGCTGCGGCGTGGGGAAGCCCTCGCTGAGTGTAAATACGTGAGCGAGATCCCCTCGATCCCGCTGGGTAGCCGGGCCAGGCTCCGTTATGTAAATGCGCCTGGGGTCACGGGGCGACTGCCGGCATGTTCCTTTAAATAACGTTTCAGGAAAGGTGAGGGGGAGGAGGGTTGTAGTGCTGAGGAAGACCTCTCGTGTGACGTGAGGAAGCAGGAATCCGTTTTGCTTGAATTAGCTGCTAGTGTGAGGAGGGCCCAGCCGGGTCAGTAGGAGGTGATGGGATTTCAGTAGCTCTCAGGCCACAAATGATATACGAATGTAGCGGAGGGAAGAGAAAGGACGTTCTGTTTTCCCTCCCTTGACAGCTTTACATTTGACACACATCTGACAGCACCTGCCTAGAGTTCAAACCCATTGTCAACTGGCACTGACACGCCCCTGATGTTCTGCAAGCCTCAGAACGTGCAAAAGCACATTCCTACGCAAACTCGGGGCATGCCTCGCACATTTCCACACCGTGCGGCGTCTGGGGCAACTCGCCCGGGGCTCTCGGCTGCGTCTCCAACTTGTCAGACTCGGCCTGTTGTTCCAGCTGAATGACACTGGGCCAGACTGCCACGGCCCATTCAGGCCGCCATGTCCACGGAACGTCCCTTTAATCGACCCGTTCAATAACGCCATTGTTTTCCAATTGGGGGCGGTGGGGTGGGGGTGGGGTCTTGACTCGACGCCACGGAGCGCGCGAGAGCCAAGTACTGCATGGAGAACCGCGGTTCTGGGTCGTGGCAGGTAGCGGAGCTTTTCCCTCACCCGGCCGTGGTCTATGTCTCGGGGGCTGTCGACGCGGACCGCGATACCGGCACCTTCCCTCTACAGCACAAAGCCCAGGACATCCTACTCTGGCCTGGGACCGAAAAGCGAGGGCCAATACGGGGATGCGACACAATTAAACAATTTGGGCGAGAGAGAGAGAGAGAGAAAAGGGCGAGATCGAGTTACCCGCAGCTCTCAATGATGGGTTTCGAGCAAGGCGGCCATTACGTTCCCCGGGGGATTAGACCAGAGGACATTCCGGTTCTGCAGAATATGAGCGGTGACAGTAGCTTGTGACGTGGCACCAAAAAAAAAAAAAATGAAACAGTGCAGTGTTTATAAAGGAGGGCGCTCCGCATAGACCGACTGCCATCAGCGAGAGACAGCAAAGCTGCAGAAACGTGCCGAAGACGGCGTCGCCAAACCCTCCCTGGGGGTGCAACGAGGCCGAGGCTTTAAACCAGTCAGACACCTGACGTGCAGGCAAGAGGCGGCATTCTGGTGAGACAACACGGCACACAATAAATCACGCTGCCCTAATAAAAAAATCATTTGAAAAGGGTGGCAAAGTTTCCTCGACCTGCCACGACTAAACGGTTTGAAGTGGCCAAAAAAGATCCCATTGATCAGGGTTCTGTAAGCATGAATTAATTAGCATTGCAATGCCATGGAAATTCATTAACAGCATTGATGTGAGAAGATCACAGCCATCAGAGCCATCCATAAAATAGCACCAAGAATGGCTGACTCAAAACATTACAAAGCTGGAAATTACTAATTAGTTTATTGATTTCAATTGTTTGTAATATTTTTGTATATATACAGTACAAGCCAAAAGTTTGCACACACCTTGTCATGCAATGTGTTTTCTTTATTTTCATGACCATTTACGTTGGTAGATTCACTGAAGACATCTAAACTATGAATGAACAAGTGTGGAGTTATGTACTTAACAAAAAAGGTGAAATAACTGAAAACATGTTTTATATTCTAGTTTCTTTGCTCTGATTACTGCTTTGATGGCATTCTCTCGATGAGCTTCAAGAGGTCGTCACCTGAAATGGTTTTCCAACATTCTTGAAGGAGTTCCCAGAGGTCTTTAGCACTTGTTGGCCCCTTTGCCTTCACTCTGCGGTCCAGCTCACCCCAAACCATCTCGACTGGGTTCAGGTCCGGTGACTGTGGAGGCCAGATCTCCACTTTTTGTTAAGTACATAACTCCACATGTGTTCATTCATAGTTCTGATGCCTTCAGTGAGAATCTACCAACGTAAATGGTCATGAAAATAAAATAAACACATACATAATCATTTCAAAATAATCACACTGTGAACATCAATTAGTGGTGTAACTTTCCAGAGATTATTAGAGGAAATGATATATATATACACTTCAACATAAGTAAGAGCCTCTGGAAAATTGTGCCACTAATCAGTGTTTACAGTGTACCTGGCAACCCTTATAATCTACACAGAAACTGTCGAAAATGCAAGACCACAACTGGCAGAGTTATGTGAATCAATCACAGTTGCAGAAATCATGCCGTTCATGCCGCTCTGTTTTACCAACACTCTAGGTTGGATGCAGGCCCGTAACTTGACCTTCAGATCGGTGCTGCAGATATTCTGGCACATAAGCTTTAGGAGAATCATTTACTCTATGCTTCTCCACGCCGCCATTGAGGAGCAGGAGACCTTTGAAGGACCGAGTGCTGACAGCGGCGTTACTGCTCTGGCCCACACACACTTATCTGCGTCAACCCGGCAAATGGCTTCCATTAAGATAACAAAAGTAGCTGTTGGCGGTGGTGGCCACAGCCTCCTTCAGCTCTTTCCTCTTTTCATATCAAGGCCAAGCAATGTATAGTCAGACCTGGCGCCTGCTGACCAGGGTTGGTTTTGAGGAGAGATCTGTAATTAACCCTATCAACCCGTGCCTAAAAAATGCCTGTCCCCTTAGCATCCCAATGGCTAAATCTAATCTCCAGTGCTCCAGTGCCGTTTTGGTCAAGGTCCTCATCCTTTAGCATTTTGAGTTGCACATGTCGTTCTGATCACAGATCACAGAGCTTTTATTCCACACAAGCGAGCCCTATTGCAGTAAACAGCTTTCTTTCATGTTTCTGTCTTATGAAGATCTCTTTCACGTCACCTGGCTCCTCCCATTTTAAAAACATGCCGCGTGTTCTTGTTTTCGCGTTTCGACTAGTTATGAAATGACATCACACTAGCGAACAAGTCTCATGAATAGCGTGTAAAGTTGTGCTTGGTTTGACCAGATAAATTTCTGTTCTGTGGGGTAAGAAACGTTGGGCAAACAGACATTTCCCCAGAGCCACGAGGGCGTCGGATTGTGTGGGACTTCGCAATGCCAGTGGCCTTGGGGACATTTCACTGCTCGCCCACATGGTTCTGATTTGCCTTGTTTTTTTCGGCAGCGGCCACCAGAAGAACACAAGTTACCGTAAGATGCCGTGCCGTTCCAGCCCCTTCTCCACGCACATTCCTCCCAGGAGTGTTTACTGTGGGAAAATGGGGGGAAGAAGGGGCGTGGATTTATGGGAGAACCGTTGGCGCGCTAATGAGTCGGCATTTTCTGGGTCAGTCTCTAATTGCACCAGCACTTGATGTTTCGTGGCGACAACAGACCTTCGTTTTGAGGTCTCCTGCCAAGCTCTGCCAAGCTCTGCCCGTCCGCGATCGCGTCTGGCCGCCGCCCAGCGGCAAAAAAAAGCGAGCGGCGGCTGCAAACTTCGCAGAGGGAGCCGTATTCCTGCGTCCCTTGCCGCGGTGTCCGTCTGATTGGCCGCTGCCAACGAGTCTCCACGCTGAGAGTCGGCTGCCGGGCACATTCTTTCCGCGGCGACGTCCAACGGGGTGACTCACGGTCGGCAGGCCCGGCTAACACGTTGCGCGCGCCATTTCTGAGAGCGGTGTAAAATCAATGAAGACCATGTGGTGTGGGAGAAGAGAATAGAGTGTGTAGAAAAAAACTCTTTCTCCCTCCACACAAAGCACTGTATTCAACCACTCCAATTTGATGTTACCTGGCAGAAAGAGGCATGGCACAGTAGAGGTTAGAAATGTACAGTTTCTAATTTATTAACACCGGTAAATAATTATTGTAGTTACATGTGAATATTGAATGTAAAAAGGTACCAAGGTTGCAGAAAAAATAAACATGAGAAGAAAGAGTAAAGAGGGAGAAGAGAAAGAGAGGGGGAGATAAAGTCTCAGAAGCCTTCCGGCTTCCGATGGAAAACCTCCTGAGCAAGATAGCTCAGAGGTCCCTTTTTCCACATGTGAGCAGACTTTTATACCCCTGGCCTACAGGAAGTTGTCACTGGCCTACAGGAAGTTGTCACTGACCAATCAGAACCTGTTGCCCCCGGTGCCTCCCATTTGGGGAAGACAAAGAGGGTGGGCGGTCCTGACGGCTGATACTTCACACGTTGCCGTCGGACAAAAGACATGTAAAAACCGGGGTGTCGAATCTTCACCCACAACCGTCGACACAGGAATGTCACACCTCCCCCTGCAGACATCTGTTATGCAAGGCAAAAGCAGGCTCCCGTGATGTCCATTCTTACAGCGGGAACACGGCAGTGAGACACAGGCGCCGTCTTCTGCCAAGCCATGGGGGTGTGAGACCTTTCGTTTCCATCAAACCGGACGCGAGGCGTTTCAGGATTAGCATTTAAAACGTGAAGATCACCTTCTCAGCAAACATTACACAGATTGCGGCCCAGCAGAGCCAAGAACCTGCAGCTCTGCAAAAGGTTCTGCATGTGGTTTAAGTAGCCAGGACAAACTTTTGAGGTTTTTTTTTTTTTTTATGGGATTTCCCAGGAAGCAGCAAATCTCACCATTTACCGTGAATTATAAGCCGCTAATTATTTCACGCGCTTTGAGAACTGCGGCTTTTACAAAATGTGGCAAATTTATGGATTCTTATAGACAAACTACACATTGAACCTCGTCATATCAGACTGAAGAAATTACCCAACAGGTCACAGTGGACCAATGAAACTGTTTCGGCACACTCACTCTTCAGATCAGCCATTTTGCGCTTTTTTGCGCTTTAATGAAAGGTTTATAAAATATTTCATGTAGCATCTTTCTCCGTCAATATTTCATGTTTCAACCCGGACACCTGTGACAAGTGTAGCTTATTTCTTTTGGGATTTGGAAGTTGTGGCCTATCTATAGGTGCACTCTATGGTCCAGAATTTATGGTTCACAAGTCCTTAATTAAGTGTGATGTGCATGAAAATGCTAAGAGGAACCCTGTTCTTTCAAAGTCACATAAAAAAAACAACAGGATTTTAGCTTCAGCAGGTTCACACCTCACACCTGCATGAATGATGTGTTCACATATTTTCATCGTTTTTCTAAAACAGATACTTTTTGATGTATTCAATGTATTTATTAATACCCCCCAGTATGACAAATCGTTTTTGATCAGTGCTTGATAATGCCCAGTGTCCCAGACCTATCACCACTGGGGATCTGCTGGGATGCTGTGTTGGGTGAAGTGACACTGCGAGGGAAACCTGCATCAGTGTCAGGATGCCCGCCATTAATCCCGCCTCTTGCCATGGCCTGACGTGCGTGCGCCATAATGGACAGTTCTGTCCCCCTCCTGTCTGACAGGTTTGACGGCATGCGTGAGAGTTGGCGGCCATGTTTGCACTCGCGCCTCACGTGCATGAGCGTAATAAAATCTGGTGTGTTTGGAACCTATGGCTGCCTTAGCAATGTGGTGATTAGAGGGAGTTATTTCCATCTAATAACAGCCTACAGAGAGCGCGATGAGACGTAATTTCGGGTTTGACACAATGCATGTGCGCATCATCTGTCCCGCGTTACTGTCCTGAGGTTCTGGGAGGGATGCCCAGTGAAAGGGTGAAAGCCACGGTCCCCGTGTTTAATCACTGTTTTAGTTCAGGCTATAAGCGGACATTTTAAATGGACACAAACGTGTTCGTCCCACTGAATCTTTACTCCTGCATGCAGACTTCCAAACTGACCCAGCCTCTCTGTGCCTGCTACATAATTCTGTCTCCTGGTGGCATCACATGCATGTCAGCGAAAGTGAAGTGATTGTCATTGTGAAACACTGCAGCACAGCGCACGGCGACACAACGAAATGTGTCCTCTGCTTTTAACCCGTCACCCTTGGTGAGCAGTGGGCAGCCATGACAGGCGCCCGGGGAGCAGAGTGTGGGGACGGCACCTCAGTGGCACCTTGGCACAGAGACACCCTCTCGGGTTTACTCGGGCCGTCCAGGCGTTGGATCTGTGATGTTTTCCAGGCCGCCAGGCTCTTCGGCGGTGGCCTGGCGAAGACGGGTCTGGTGCAAGGTGTCTGCCCCGTAATCCCCTGATCCACTCATAAGGAGCTCATGAGTTTCCTTCGTGTCAGCATGTTCTCCGAATTACATGGCACCATGCATTATGTGCATTACAGATGATGTATGAAGACGGCAGACGTCATTAAAAGGGTCAAAGAAAAAAAAAAAAAAGGGTCTGAATTTGCCCACAAACACAAGAATTAGTTTATTAGAAAATTTGAATAGCGTTATTGTTTAACCCTGTGTGCCCACGTACGTCTGAGTTATGTGTCTTTAAATGTAATATACATTTTTGTATTTGTTTTAGCATGTGCGCTGATTGGACAGCTTGCATAGATCAGGCAGCGACTTGTGCGGCAAAAAAAATTGCGAAACTTTAACTTTTTTAATTCCTGCAAAGGCCTTCATTTTCTCCAACGGTACCTCAAAAACATTTATTTCAATGGATGTGCGTTAATTTGCATGTAATGACGCCGCAGTATTCCTCTGATTTCTTTGTTCTTCATTAGCAAAAAAAAACACGAGTGTTTTGAGCCGTTTACCTAAAGAACTGGGAGTACAGCCAAGTCCTCTATCAGAGGAAACACAGCAGAACAGCAGCTGTGAGAGTTCTCCCCTCCCTCTTTCTCTTCCTCCTTTCTTTTTTTCTTTTTTTTTTTTTTTCCCCTCTGCTCCCTCTCTGTTTCACCCACGTCGGCGGCGGGAGCGCCTTGTCACGCTCGTTCATTAGCGGGCTCCGGCCCGACCTGGACGTTAGAAAGGGGCGTGTTGGTTTTGGTCGGCTGTGACCCCTCCAGAGAAGCCTCCTCCGGCTCAGCTTCCTGCCCGTCCTTGTGAGGGGTCACGCGGTCAGGGGCCGTCCGGCGCACAGATGACTTGCCCTGCCCAGGAAACCCTGTGCAGTGTTTACACACGGGGGCTGTTTGAAGTGTTTGTGGGGATAGCTGCCTCACTGTTACAGACATGAGACGTGTGTGTGTGTGTGTGTGTGTGTGTGTCATTTCTATTTTAGGTGTGTGTTGATCTGTATTTGAGGGCCAGCATACATTTTGCATGTGTGTGTGTGTAAGGCAGTGTGTGCATGCTTACTTATGCATGCATATGTACGTGTGTGTTTGTGTATATGTTATATTTGTATCTTAAAGTACACACACCCCCATGTAAGAAAACGCAATGCTTTTTAATTAAATTTTTTGGTCCCCATAAGATACACTGTTATGTTAAGTTTAGGATTGGAAATAACGTCATGAACTTTTATTATACACATGTTGCACACTTATTATAATAGGTTTCAACCAAAAATATGGTAAACATGGTGTGTATGCCTGTGTGTGTGTGTTGGGGGGTATCAGGGTGGCCTGAGGACACAGTCTGTTGATAGAATAAAGGCAGGGCAGAGTGCCGCTGTACAGGCGTGTAGACAGAACAAACACAACGCGTCGCTGGCGAGTAAACAGAGCCGGAGAACGCCCGCCTCGCCTCGCCTGGCCTCGCCTCGTCTGGCGTCGCATTACCCCCCTCCGGGCACCGGCGAACAATGCCAGATCGGCCGTGCCCAGAACAGCTCGGGACCAGACTGCGGCGAGGTGGTGGGGATGTGCTGATTGACAGCAGGGTGAGAACGCCTCAGTTCCGCCGTGTTCCGATGATTAACATTACAGGCTCTGTTTGCTTTTTTTTTTAAATGATTTTAAGCGAAACAGCTGGCAGGGACGCCTGGTCTTCACACCCCCCCCCTCCTCTGCCTGGATTAATCCCAGCTTTTGGGAAGCCCAGCTGTACTCTTCCCCTGTGGTTTAGATATAATTGTGCCCCTGTCACACATAAACACAGACACACACCACACCACACACACACACAAAGTTTCCAGCTCATGGATTACAAAACACCAACAGCACCTGCAACAGGAAATCTTTTGTGGCACATTCGGCTGTGGAGTGAGCACTATAGGTCCCCGCCGCTCCGTTTTACAGTCTGATGTTGGGGGTTTGATGGCTGCGGGGCCTCATTTTTTTTTGCACGATGTATGAAAAAAAAATAAATTAAAAATGCGACACCGTAGTAAACAGTATCACATTAGCTCTATCAGGCATTAGTGCATTTAATCTGCTATTTGCCACAGCTAGTCATAAATCCTCCTTGTTTAATGGGATTTGGGATTATGTGGGATAATGACAAAGCTGCATTTAAAAAAGGTGCCTGTGCTTATTGCTGCCTGCCAGGCGGACAAAAACGGTTAAATATGAGTGAAATGAAATTAAAAAACTGTGACTCAGCATAAACACACACAAACACATACACTCATTTAAGGCCTCGTCCACATGGAAACGTTTCTCTCTGAAGTGGTACAATTTCAGAATTTTCTGAATCCAGAACTGTTATTTTGTGAAACGTCTCCGTGTGGACGGCGGAGCGGCTTTTTTTTTTTTTTTGTGAAAGTGCTCGGCGCAAAACAGGCGTGAACTTTGAACACGGCGAGCCGTAGAAAATAATACGTTTCATATCAAAGCATCAGACCGCGTTCGGTCTGAAAGTTCGGCTTGATTTCTGCGTCCCTGACGTATCAGCCCAACCATGATCTGTAGCCCCGAACGTGTCATACATACAACAGAACCTCATAAAGCAACTTCAGGAAATCCAAGGCTGGAGACATGTTCTGGCAGTTTAACACACCACAGAGGACAACTGGACACAAAACAAGGCAAAACGAGTTACAGCGCCTCTTACAGGTGTGGAGGGGGGTTGAAACATTGTTCTAAGTTCTAAAATCAGCAATATCGAACGTGTATTGCATTGTGTCCTCGAGACAAAATAGAACCAATTCTATGCCAGCTGCTAGGAACAATTTGTCTTTCTGCTTGTATACATTTATGTGGTATCAACTGTAAGGGCTCATGATGTTATTTTGAGATAGATAATAAATAAGATAAAAAAAATGAATGTAGGTTTCTCTGTAATAGCAATTAATTAGATCAAGATGTGGATGTGGCGTTTCATGTCATACAGGGAACATGGAACCTCCATGTTAGGCTGCCTAGGTACTAAATTCGCCCAACCTGTCACTCAAACACTTTTAAAACACTTTTTAAAGAAAAAGGAAAGGGTCGTATGGAGTCTCACGACTGCCAGGATGTAAAAACCCAGATTGATCCGTGCAGTGTGGTCGACATCCCACAGTTCAACATCTGACCTCCAGCAATGTCCCTTCAATAGTGCCGCTATTTCTTGATACAGGAGCCACACATTTAGTTTTGCTTGTTGTTTTTCTCCATTTATCAGTATTTGAATTTTGATGCCAACCTATTTGTTATATCGATCATAAATGCAACAAGTGGTGCATCAGTGATTATATAATTTTTTTGAAAATTGATTCATAATACATAGTAAATTAACAAAGTTAAACTGCATGGAGCAGGTAGTGAAAAGTTCCCACACATGTTGGTTCTGTAGATGAGTTCTGCTGTTCCCTGTTACCTGTTCTGACCCCTCGTCAGTTCACATCTGCTTGGCAATGGGAACCAACTGAAGAATGAAACTTTCAGATTGGAACACCGATAAGCGAATCAGTGGCCGTGATCTTCTCCCCGTTCTCCTCGCCTGCACGCGCTGGCTCTTGCACGGCCACCTTCGAATGAGGACACTGACGTCAAGACGAGCTAAACCTGCCGATTTATCTGGGCCACTGCATGCATGGAGACATTTTAAAAAACAAAACGCATTTTTCAAACGCAAAGAACGTCAACCGACGCATGCAAACCCACACACACACACTCCATTGACACTATCATTATCACGCTTTTATTACCTCCTGAAGAACGCAGAGCAGCGTGCAAGACAGTAAAACAGGGCCAAGGAACACAAACACAATAAGACAGTAAAGTTATGGACTTTGGATTTCTGAGACGAGAGCTGACGTACTTTCCCACAGTAAAAAAGAACAACAGTAGCACATCAACAAATGATAAATGAATGAACCGATGTTCAATCCAACCTGCAGGGCCAGACTTTCTTATGTTAATGTAAAAGTGCCTGTTTTGCATATGCTCTCATAAACACAAAACAAGCCCATTCATTCAATCATTTTGTGAGAAAATTTCATGCAAGAGAGAAAACTAACTAAAGAACTGTTTTATTATTTTCCTGCTTCATTGAGGCAGAATTATAGAATTTTCCTTTTTAAATGACAATGTAGGGCAATGCAGAATTAAACTATTATAGTTTAAATGTTTAATTTTTAATTCAGTTGAAAATTAATCAATCACTTGTTCACACCCATGTACGTGCTGATTGCTTTTTAAGTGGCAGTGGTGGCCTAGTGGAAGCAGTAATCAGAATGTTGCCGGTTCGAATCCCGATCCACCAAGGTGCCACTGAGGTGCCACTGAGCAAAGTACTGTCCCCACACACAGAAATGTAACGTAATGTTGCCAATTATGGCTTTTATGTCCTCAAAGTTTGAAATGATTAATTCATTATGCTGATGTTGCCAAAATGAAAACCAAAGCCAAAGGGTCAATAGAGGTTCATTGTCAGTACAACTGGACACACAGTGTCTTGAAATGCCATTTCACACAGATCCCCATAGTGCAATCATTAAAGATATACCTCACAATTATATACTTTACACATTAATTTAAAGAAACATTGCACTGAAATTAAACTAGAAACAAAGCGTGCCACTCTGGTACGTCCACACATGGGCGAGGTGGAGATACAGCGGAACCGCTGGCAGCAAAGCCCTGGCCCTTCAGGAAAGGCCTGGTCTCAGTCAAAAATGCAGTCAAACTCCACCGCCCACTTTAATCTGCTGCCACCCGGGCAGGGACGATAGAGGCCAATTAGCAGACTCTGTGTTCCTCACTGTGTTCTCCAGCAAGGGAGGAAACCACTTCACCCCGACAACTTCTCCAGAAACAAAGCGAAAAGTGCCAGAACAGATCAAACCAAGAACTCGTTGTTCTGTTCTGTGGTCTTAGTGCAGTTGCAGAATTTTCCGTTTAAATGCAGTGGATGGCCGGCACTCGATCCTCTGGTCTCATCAGTTTGTTGGAGAGTTTGTTGGTCCCAGCAGGGGCCACAGCAGACAGCGTGGGCCTGAGTTGATTTACGTTGATTTGCGGTTAGAGCAGACACAGGCTAATTTGATCTGAGCAGCTAGTAGTGATAATTTATGGCCGGGTCCCCGCTCAGCGCTCTCAGTTCTTGTCTGTCCTTGGATGGATGCAGTTAGGAAAGGATATTGCCTCAAAAAAAAACCCAAACACCAAATTCACAATTCCACAGGGGGGCTGGAGTTTCTTCATGAAGGCAACTCAATGAGGGCCCCATGGTCACTAAAAATGAAGTGATCGTCATTGTGAAACAC